>NW_027175393.1:295000-323155 GCF_028021215.1 Eschrichtius robustus | reverse complement strand
TAAGACGTACCCTAATCCTAACAAGTAACCTAAACCGAGCCCTAACCCTCAAACTAACCCTAACCCTAACCCTAACCCAGACCCTACGCCATACCCGAACCCGTACCCGAACCCATACACTAAGCCGTACCCTAACCCTAACCCTAACCCTAACCCTAACCCTAACCCTAACCCTAACCCTAAGCTACCCTTCACTGCTTCTGCCTCCAATAGATTTCCTAAGCACTAGTGTATTAAGGAACAGGTTAAAAAGAGAATCCTAATGTGATTTCAGGATAATGGGTGTGTTCCTTATCTTCTCCTACTGTCTAAACTCTTCTCCATGGCTGGTCCCCCAAATAATATTCCTTGACGTGCTAAGGGGTATCTAGGGAGTGGGATAGGTTTAATAACTACCCTAACCCTATCGCGTACCCTAACCCTAACCCCTACCCTAACCCTAACACGAACCCTAATCCTAACCCGTACCCTAAACCGAGCCCTAACCTTCAAACTAACCCTAACCCTAACCCTAACCCATACCCTACGCCGTACACGAACCCGTACCCGAACCCGTACCCTAAGCCGTACCCTAACCCTAACCCTAACCCTAAGCTACCCTTGACTGCTTCTGCCTCCAATAGATTTCCTAAGCACTAGTGTTTTAAGGAACAGGTTAAAAAGAGAATCCTAATGTGATTTCTTGATAATGGGTGTGTTCCTTATCTTCTCCTAGTGTCTAAACTCTTCTCCATGGCTGGACCCCCAAATAATATTCCTTGACGTGCTAAGGGGTATCTAGAGAGTGGGATAGGTTTAATAACTACCCTAACCCTAACGCGTACCCTAACCCTAAACCCTACCCTAACCCTAACACGTACCCTAATCCTAACCCGTACCCTAAACCGAGCCCTAACCTTCAAACTAACCCTAACCCTAACCCATACCCTACGCCGTACACGAACCCGTACCCGAAACCGTACCCTAAGCCGTACCCTAACCCTAACCCTAACCCTAAACCTAACCCTAACCCTAAGCTACCCTTGACTGCTTCTGCCTCCAATAGATTTCCTAAGCACTAGTGTTTTAAGGAACAGGTTAAAAAGAGAATCCTAATGTGATTTCTTGATAATGGGTGTGTTCCTTATCTTCTCCTAGTGTCTAAACACTTCTCCATGGCTGGACACCCAAATAATATTCCTTGACGTGCTAAGGGGTATCTAGAGAGTGGGATAGGTTTAATAACTACCCTAACCCTAACGCGTACCCTAACCCTAACACGTACCCTAATCCTAACCCGTACCCTAAACCGAGCCCTAACCCTCAAATTAACCCTAACCCTAACCCTAACCCATACCCTACGCCGTACCCGAACCCGTACCCGAACCCGTACCCTAAGCCGTACCCTAAAGCTAACCCTAACCCTAACCCTAAGCTACCCTTGACTGCTTCTGCCTCCAATAGATTTCCTAAGCACTAGTGTTTTAAGGAACAGGTTAAAAAGAGAATCCTAATGTGATTTCTTGATAATGGGTGTGTTCCTCATCTTCTCCTAGTGTCTAAACTCTTCTCCATGGCTGGACCCCCAAATAATATTCCTTGACGTGCTAAGGGCTATCTAGGGAGTGGGATAGGTTTAATAACTACCCTAACCCTAACGCGTACCCTAACCCTAACCCCTACCCTAACCCTAAGACGTACCCTAATCCTAACCCGTAACCTAAACCGAGCCCTAACCCTCAAACTAACCCTAACCCTAACCCTAACCCATACCCTACGCCATACCCGAACCCGTACCCGAACCCGTACCCTAAGCCGTACCCTAACCCTAACCCTGACCCTAAGCTACCCTTGACTGCTTCTGCCTCCAATAGATTTCCTTAGCACTAGTGTTTTAAGGAACAGGTTAAAAAGAGAATCCTAATGTGATTTCTTGATAATGGGTGTGTTCCTTATCTTCTCCTAGTGTCTAAACTCTTCTCCATGGCTGGACCCCCAAATAATATTCCTTGACGTGCTAAGTGGTATCTAGAGAGTAGGATAGGTTTAATAACTACCCTAACCCTAACGCGTACCCTAAACCTAACCCCTACCCTAACCCTAACACGTACCCTAATCCTAACCCGTACCCTAAACCGAGCCCTAACCCTCAAACTAACCCTAACCCTAACCCTAACCCATACGCTACGCCGTACCCGAACCCGTACCCGAACCCGTACCCTAAGCCATACCCTAACCCTAACCCTAAGCTACCCTTGACTGCTTCTGCCTCCAATAGATTTCCTAAGCACTAGTGTTTTAAGGAACAGGTTAAAAAGAGAATCCTAATGTGATTTCAGGATAATGGGTGTGTTCCTTATCTTCTCCTAGTGTCTAAACTCTTCTCCATGGCTGGACCCCCAAATAATATTCCTTGACGTGCTAAGGGGTATCTAGAGAGTGGGATAGGTTTAATAACTACGCTAACCCTAACGCGTACCCTAACCCTAACCCCTACCCTAACCCTAACACGAACCTTTATCCTAACCCGTACCCTAAACCGAGCCCTAGCCTTCAAACTAACCCTAATCCTAACCCAAACCCATACACTACGCCGTACACGAACCCGTACCCGAACCCGTACCCTAAGCCGTGTCCTAACCCTAGCCCTAACCCTAACCCTAACCCTAAGCTACCCTTGACTGCTTCTGCCTCCAATAGATTTCCTAAGCACTAGTGTTTTAAGGAACAGGTTAAAAAGAGAATCCTAATGTGATTTCTTGATAATGGGTGTGTTCCTTATCTTCTCCTAGTGTCTAAACTCTTCTCCATGGCTGGACCCCCTAATAATATTCCTTGACGTGCTAAGGGGTATCTAGAGAGTGGGATAGGTTTAATAACTACCCTAACCCTAACGCGTACCCTAACCCTAACCCCTACCCTAACCCTAACACGTACCCTAATCCTAACCCGTAACCTAAACCGAGCCCTAACCCTCAAACTAACCCTAACCCTAAACCTAACCCATACCCTACGCCGTACCCGAACCCGTACCCGAACCCGTACCCGAACCCGTACCCTAAGCCGTACCCTAACCCTAACCCTAACCCTAAGCTACCCTTGACTGCTTCTGCCTCCAATAGATTTCCTAAGCACTAGTGTATTAAGGAACAGGTTAAAAAGAGAATCCTAATGTGATTTCAGGATAATGGGTGTGTTCCTTATCTTCTCCTACTGTCTAAATTCTTCTCCATGGCTGGACCCCCAAATAATATTCCTTGACGTGCTAAGGGGTATCTAGGGAGTGGGATAGGTTTAATAACTACCCTAAAACTAACGCGTACCCTAACCCTAACCCCTACCCTAACCCTAACACGAACCCTAATCCTAACCCGTACCCTAAACCGAGCCCTAACCTTCAAATTAACCCTAACCCTAACCCTAACCCATACCCTACGCCGTACACGAACCCGTACACGAACCCGTACCCTAAGCCGTACCCTAACCCTAACCCTAACCCTAACCCCAACCCTAAGCTACCCTTGACTGCTTCTGCCTCCAATAGATTTCCTAAGCACTAGTGTTTTAAGGAACAGGTTAAAAAGAGAATCCTAATGTGATTTCTTGATAATGGGTGTGTTCCTTATCTTCTCCTAGTGTCTAAACTCTTCTCCATGGCTGGACACCCAAATAATATTCCTTGACGTGCTAAGGGGTATCTAGAGAGTGGGATAGGTTTAATAACTACCCTAACCCTAACGCGTACCCTAACCCTAACCCCTACCCTAACCCTAACACGTACCCTAATCCTAACCCGTACCCTACACCGAGCCCTAACCCTCAAACTAACCCTAACCCTAACCCTAACCCATATCGTACGCCATACCCAAACCCGTACCCGAACCCGTACCCGAACCCGTACCCTAAGCCGTACCCTAACCCAAACCCTAACCCTAAGCTACCCTTGACTGCTTCTGCCTCCAATAGATTTCCTAAGCACTAGTGTTTTAAGGAACAGGTTAAAAAGAGAATCCTAATGTGATTTATTGATAATGGGTGTGTTCCTTATCTTCTCCTAGTGTCTAAAC
This sequence comes from Eschrichtius robustus, assembly GCF_028021215.1. NCBI lineage: Eukaryota > Metazoa > Chordata > Mammalia > Artiodactyla > Eschrichtiidae > Eschrichtius > Eschrichtius robustus. Next base: position 319,109 of record NW_027175393.1, on the reverse strand, counting down.
TCTTCTCCATGGCTGGACCCCCAAATAATATTTCTTGACGTGCTAAGGGGTATCTAGAGAGTGGGATAGGTTTAATAACTACCCTAACCCTAACGCGTACCCTAACCCTAACACCTACCCTAACCCTAACACGTACCCTAATCCTAACCCGTAACCTAAACCGAGCCCTAACCCTCAAACTAACCCTAACCCTAAACCTAACCCATACCCTACGCCGTACCCGAACCCGTACCCGAACCCATACCCGAACCCGTACCCTAAGCCGTACCCTAACCCTAACCCTAACCCTAAGCTACCCTTGACTGCTTCTGCCTCCAATAGATTTCCTAAGCACTAGTGTATTAAGGAACAGGTTAAAAAGAGAATCCTAATGTGATTTCAGGATAATGGGTGTGTTCCTTATCTTCTCCTACTGTCTAAATTCTTCTCCATGGCTGGACCCCCAAATAATATTCCTTGACGTGCTAAGGGGTATCTAGGGAGTGGGATAGGTTTAATAACTACCCTAAACCTAACGCGTACCCTAACCCTAACCCCTACCCTAACCCTAACACGAACCCTAATCCTAACCCGTACCCTAAACCGAGCCCTAACCTTCAAACTAACCCTAACCCTAACCCTAACCCATACCCTACGCCGTACACGAACCCGTACCCGAACCCGTACCCTAAGCCGTACCCTAACCCTAACCCTAACCCTAACCCCAACCCTAAGCTACCCTTGACTGCTTCTGCCTCCAATAGATTTCCTAAGCACTAGTGTTTTAAGGAACAGGTTAAAAAGAGAATCCTAATGTGATTTCTTGATAATGGGTGTGTTCCTTATCTTCTCCTAGTGTCTAAACTCTTCTCCATGGCTGGACACCCAAATAATATTCCTTGACGTGCTAAGGGGTATCTAGAGAGTGGGATAGGTTTAATAACTACCCTAACCCTAACGCGTACCCTAACCCTAACCCCTACCCTAACCCTAACACGTACCCTAATCCTAACCCGTACCCTACACCGAGCCCTAACCCTCAAACTAACCCTAACCCTAACCCTAACCCATATCGTACGCCATACCCAAACCCGTACCCGAACCCGTACCCGAACCCGTACCCTAAGCCGTACCCTATCCCAAACCCTAACCCTAAGCTACCCTTGACTGCTTCTGCCTCCAATAGATTTCCTAAGCACTAGTGTTTTAAGGAACAGGTTAAAAAGAGAATCCTAATGTGATTTATTGATAATGGGTGTGTTCCTTATCTTCTCCTAGTGTCTAAACTCTTCTCCATGGCTGGACCCCCAAATAATATTCCTTGACGTGCTAAGGGGTATCTAGAGAGTGGGATAGGTTTAATAACTACCCTAACCCTAACGCGTACCCTAACCCTAACACCTACCCTAACCCTAACTCGTACCCTAATCCTAACCCGTAACCTAAACCGAGCCCTAACCCTCAAACTAACCCTAACCCTAAACCTAACCCATACCCTACGCCGTACCCGAACCCGTAACCGAACCCGTACCCGAACCCGTACCCTAAGCCGTACCCTAACCCTAACCCTAACCCTAAGCTACCCTTGACTGCTTCTGCCTCCAATAGATTTCCTAAGCACTAGTGTTTTAAGGAACAGGTTAAAAAGAGAATCCTAATGTGATTTCTTGATAATGGGTGTGTTCCTTATCTTCTCCTAGTGTCTAAACTCTTCTCCATGGCTGGACCCCCAAATAATATTCCTTGACGTGCTAAGGGGTATCTAGAGAGTGGGATAGGTTTAATAACTACCCTAACCCTAACGCGTACCCTAACCCTAACCCCTACCCTAAACCTAACACGTACCCTAATCCTAACCCGTACCCTAAACCGAGCCCTAACCTTCAAACTAACCCTAACCCTAACCCATACCCTACGCCGTACACGAACCCGTACCCGAAACCGTACCCTAAGCCGTACCCTAACCCTAACCCTAACCCTAAACCTAACCCTAACCCTAAGCTACCCTTGACTGCTTCTGCCTCCAATAGATTTCCTAAGCACTAGTGTTTTAAGGAACAGGTTAAAAAGAGAATCCTAATGTGATTTCTTGATAATGGGTGTGTTCCTTATCTTCTCCTAGTGTCTAAACTCTTCTCCATGGCTGGACACTCAAATAATATTCCTTGACGTGCTAAGGGGTATCTAGAGAGTGGGATAGGTTTAATAACTACCCTAACCCTAACGCGTACCCTAACCCTAACACGTACCCTAATCCTAACCCGTACCCTAAACCGAGCCCTAACCCTCAAACTAACCCTAACCCTAACCCTAACCCATACCCTACGCCGTACCCGAACCCGTACCCGAACCCGTACCCTAAGCCGTACCCTAAAGCTAACCCTAACCCTAACCCTAACCCTAACCCTAAGCTACCCTTGACTGCTTCTGCCTCCAATAGATTTCCTAAGCACTAGTGTTTTAAGGAACAGGTTAAAAAGAGAATCCTAATGTGATTTCTTGATAATGGGTGTGTTCCTCATCTTCTCCTAGTGTCTAAACTCTTCTCCATGGCTGGACCCCCAAATAATATTCCTTGACGTGCTAAGGGTTATCTAGAGAGTGGGATAGGTTTAATAACTACCCTAACCCTAACGCGTACACTAACCCTAACCCCTACCCTAACCCTAAGACGTACCCTAATCCTAACAAGTAACCTAAACCGAGCCCTAACCCTCAAACTAACCCTAACCCTAACCCTAACCCAGACCCTACGCCATACCCGAACCCGTACCCGAACCCATACACTAAGCCGTACCCTAACCCTAACCCTAACCCTAACCCTAAACCTAAACCTAACCCTAACCCTAAGCTACCCTTCACTGCTTCTGCCTCCAATAGATTTCCTAAGCACTAGTGTATTAAGGAACAGGTTAAAAAGAGAATCCTAATGTGATTTCAGGATAATGGGTGTGTTCCTTATCTTCTCCTACTGTCTAAACTCTTCTCCATGGCTGGTCCCCCAAATAATATTCCTTGACGTGCTAAGGGGTATCTAGAGAGTGGGATAGGTTTAATAACTACCCTAACCCTATCGCGTACCCTAACCCTAACCCCTACCCTAACCCTAACACGAACCCTAATCCTAACCCGTACCCTAAACCGAGCCCTAACCTTCAAACTAACCCTAACCCTAACCCTAACCCATACCCTACGCCGTACACGAACCCGTACCCGAACCCGTACCCTAAGCCGTACCCTAACCCTAACCCTAACCCTAAGCTACCCTTGACTGCTTCTGCCTCCAATAGATTTCCTAAGCACTAGTGTTTTAAGGAACAGGTTAAAAAGAGAATCCTAATGTGATTTCTTGATAATGGGTGTGTTCCTTATCTTCTCCTAGTGTCTAAACACTTCTCCATGGCTGGACACCCAAATAATATTCCTTGACGTGCTAAGGGGTATCGAGAGAGTGGGATAGGTTTAATAACTACCCTAACCCTAACGCGTACCCTAACCCTAACACGTACCTTAATCCTAACCCGTACCCTAAACCGAGCCCTAACCCTCAAATTAACCCTAAACCTAACCCTAACCCATACCCTACGCCGTACCCGAACCCGTACCCGAACCCGTACCCTAAGCCGTACCCTAAAGCTAACCCTAACCCTAACCCTAACCCTAAGCTACCCTTGACTGCTTCTGCCTCCAATAGATTTCCTAAGCACTAGTGTTTTAAGGAACAGGTTAAAAAGAGAATCCTAATGTGATTTCTTGATAATGGGTGTGTTCCTCATCTTCTCCTAGTGTCTAAACTCTTCTCCATGGCTGGACCCCCAAATAATATTCCTTGAAGTGCTAAGGGCTATCTAGGGAGTGGGATAGGTTTAATAACTACCCTAACCCTAACGCGTACCCTAACCCTAACCCCTACCCTAACCCTAAGGCGTACCCTAATCCTAACCCGTAACCTAAACCGAGCCCTAACCCTCAAACTAACCCTAACCCTAACCCTAACCCATACCCTACGCCATACCCGAACCCGTACCCGAACCCGTACCCTAAGCCGTACCCTAACCCTAACCCTGACCCTAAGCTACCCTTGACTGCTTCTGCCTCCAATAGATTTCCTAAGCACTAGTGTTTTAAGGAACAAGTTAAAAAGAGAATCCTAATGTGATTTCTTGATAATGGGTGTGTTCCTTATCTTCTCCTAGTGTCTAAACTCTTCTCCATGGCTGGACCCCCAAATAATATTCTTTGACGTGCTAAGGGGTATCTAGAGAGTGGGATAGGTTTAATAACTACCCTAACCCTAACGCGTACCCTAAACCTAACCCCTACCCTAACACTAACACGTACCCTAATCCTATCCCGTACCCTAAACCGAGCCCTAACCCTCAAATTAACCCTAACCCTAACCCTAACCCATACCCTACGCCGTACCCGAACCCGTACCCGAACCCGTACCCTAAGCCGTACCCTAAAGCTAACCCTAACCCTAACCCTAACCCTAAGCTACCCTTGACTGCTTCTGCCTCCAATAGATTTCCTAAGCACTAGTGTTTTAAGGAAAAGGTTAAAAAGAGAATCCTAATGTGATTTCTTGATAATGGGTGTGTTCCTCATCTTCTCCTAGTGTCTAAACTCTTCTCCATGGCTGGACCCCCAAATAATATTCCTTGACGTGATAAGGGCTATCTAGGGAGTGGGATAGGTTTAATAACTACCCTAACCCTAACGCGTACCCTAACCCTAACCCCTACCCTAACCCTAAGACGTATCCTAATCCTAACCCGTAACCTAAACCGAGCCCTAACCCTCAAACTAACCCTAACCCTAACCCTAACCCATACCCTACGCCATACCCGAACCCGTACCCGAACCCGTACCCTAAGCCGTACCCTAACCCTAACCCTGACCCTAAGCTACCCTTGACTGCTTCTGCCTCCAATAGATTTCCTAAGCACTAGTGTATTAAGGAACAGGTTAAAAAGAGAATCCTAATGTGATTTCAGGATAATGGGTGTGTTCCTTATCTTCTCCTAGTGTCTAAACTCTTCTCCATGGCTGGACACCCAAATAATATTCCTTGACGTGCTAAGGGGTATCTAGAGAGTGGGATAGGTTTAATAACTACCCTAACCCTAACGCGTACCCTAACCCTAACCCCTACCCTAACCCTAACACGTACCCAATCCTAACCCGTACCCTACACCGAGCCCTAACCCTCAAACTAACCCTAACCCTAACCCTAACCCATATCGTACGCCATACCCAAACCCGTACCCGAACCCGTACCCGAACCCGTACCCTAAGCCGTACCCTAACCCAAACCCTAACCCTAAGCTACCCTTGACTGCTTCTGCCTCCAATAGATTTCCTAAGCACTAGTGTTTTAAGGAACAGGTTAAAAAGAGAATCCTAATGTGATTTATTGATAATGGGTGTGTTCCTTATCTTCTCCTAGTGTCTAAACACTTCTCCATGGCTGGACACCCAAATAATATTCCTTGACGTGCTAAGGGGTATCTAGAGAGTGGGATAGGTTTAATAACTACCCTAACCCTAACGCGTACCCTAACCCTAACCCCTACCCTAACCCTAACACGTACCCTAATCCTAACCCGTAACCTAAACCGAGCCCTAACCCTCAAACTAACCCTAACCCTAAACCTAACCCATACCCTACGCCGTACCCGAACCCGTAACCGAACCCGTACCCGAACCCGTACCCTAAGCCGTACCCTAACCCTAACCCTAACCCTAAGCTCCCCATGACTGCTTCTGCCTCCAATAGATTTCCTAAGCACTAGTGTTTTAAGGAACAGGTTAAAAAGAGAATCCTAATGTGATTTCTTGATAATGGGTGTGTTCCTTATCTTCTCCTAGTGTCTAAACTCTTCTCCATGGCTGGACCCCCAAATAATATTCCTTGACGTGCTAAGGGGTATCTAGAGAGTGGGATAGGTTTAATAACTACCCTAACCCTAACGCGTACCCTAACCCTAACCCCTACCCTAACCCTAACACGTACCCTAATCCTAACCCGTATCCTAAACCGAGCCCTAACCTTCAAACTAACCCTAACCCTAACCCATACCCTACGCCGTACACGAACCCGTACCCGAAACCGTACCCTAAGCCGTACCCTAACCCTAACCCTAACCCTAAACCTAACCCTAACCCTAAGCTACCCTTGACTGCTTCTGCCTCCAATAGATTTCCTAAGCACTAGTGTATTAAGGAACAGGTTAAAAAGAGAATCCTAATGTGATTTCAGGATAATGGGTGTGTTCCTTATCTTCTCCTAGTGTCTAAACTCTTCTCCATGGCTGGACACCCAAATAATATTCCTTGACGTGCTAAGGGGTATCTAGAGAGTGGGATAGGTTTAATAACTACCCTAACCCTAACGCGTACCCTAACCCTAACACGTACCCTAATCCTAACCGGTACCCTAAACCGAGCCCTAACCCTCAAACTAAGCCTAACCCTAACCCTAACCCATACCCTACGCCGTACCCGAACCCGTACCCAAACCCGTACCCTAAGCCGTACCCTAAAGCTAACCCTAACCCTAACCCTAAACCTAACCCTAAGCTACCCTTGACTGCTTCTGCCTCCAATAGATTTCCTAAGCACTAGTGTTTTAAGGAACAGGTTAAAAAGAGAATCCTAATGTGATTTCTTGATAATGGGTGTGTTCCTCATCTTCTCCTACTGTCTAAATTCTTCTCCATGGGTGGACCCCCAAATAATATTCCTTGACGTGCTAAGGGGTATCTAGGGAGTGGGATAGGTTTAATAACTACCCTAACCCTAACGCGTACCCTAACCCTAACCCCTACCCTAACCCTAACACGAACCCTAATCCTAACCCGTACCCTAAACCGAGCCCTAACCTTCAAACTAACCCTAACCCTAACCCTAACCCATACCCTACGCCATACACGAACCCGTACCCGAACCCGTACCCTAAGCCGTACCCTAACCCTAACCCTAACCCTAACCCTAACCCTAACCCTAAGCTACCTTTGACTGCTTCTGCCTCCAATAGATTTCCTAAGCACTAGTGTTTTAAGGAACAGGTTAAAAAGAGAATCCTAATGTGATTTCTTGATAATGGGTGTGTTCCTTATCTTCTCCTAGTGTCTAAACTCTTCTCCATGGCTGGACACCCAAATAATATTCCTTGACGTGCTAAGGGGTATCTAGAGAGTGGGATAGGTTTAATAACTACCCTAACCCTAACGCGTACCCTAACCCTAACCCCTACCCTAACCCTAACACGTACCCTAATCCTAACCCGTACCCTACACCGAGCCCTAACCCTCAAACTAACCCTAACCCTAACCCTAACCCATATCGTACGCCATACCCAAACCCGTACCCGAACCCGTACCCGAACCCGTACCCTAAGCCGTACCCTAACCCAAACCCTAACCCTAAGCTACCCTTGACTGCTTCTGCCTCCAATAGATTTCCTAAGCACTAGTGTTTTAAGGAACAGGTTAAAAAGAGAATCCTAATGTGATTTATTGATAATGGGTGTGTTCCTTATCTTCTCCTAGTGTCTAAACTCTTCTCCATGGCTGGACCCCCAAATAATATTCCTTGACGTGCTAAGGGGTATCTAGAGAGTGGGATAGGTTTAATAACTACCCTAACCCTAACGCGTACCCTAACCCTAACACCTACCCTAACCCTAACACGTACCCTAATCCTAACCCGTAACCTAAACCGAGCCCTAACCCTCAAACTAACCCTAACCCTAAACCTAACCTATACCCTACGCCGTACCCGAACCCGTACCCGAACCCGTACCCGAACCCGTACCCTAAGCCGTACCCTAACCCTAACCCTAACCCTAAGCTACCCTTGACTGCTTCTGCCTCCAATAGATTTCCTAAGCACTAGTGTATTAAGGAACAGGTTAAAAAGAGAATCCTAATGTGATTTCAGGATAATGGGTGTGTTCCTTATCTTCTCCTACTGTCTAAATTCTTCTCCATGGCTGGACCCCCAAATAATATTCCTTGACGTGCTAAGGGGTATCTAGGGAGTGGGATAGGTTTAATAACTACCCTAAACCTAACGCGTACCCTAACCCTAACCCCTACCCTAACCCTAACACGAACCCTAATCCTAACCCGTACCCTAAACCGAGCCCTAACCTTCAAACTAACCCTAACCCTAACCCTAACCCATACCCTACGCCGTACACGAACCCGTACCCGAACCCGTACCCTAAGCCGTACCCTAACCCTAACCCTAACCCTAACCCCAACCCTAAGCTACCCTTGACTGCTTCTGCCTCCAATAGATTTCCTAAGCACTAGTGTTTTAAGGAACAGGTTAAAAAGAGAATCCTAATGTGATTTCTTGATAATGGGTGTGTTCCTTATCTTCTCCTAGTGTCTAAACTCTTCTCCATGGCTGGACACCCAAATAATATTCCTTGACGTGCTAAGGGGTATCTAGAGAGTGGGATAGGTTTAATAACTACCCTAACCCTAACGCGTACCCTAACCCTAACCCCTACCCTAACCCTAACACGTACCCTAATCCTAACCCGTACCCTACACCGAGCCCTAACCCTCAAACTAACCCTAACCCTAACCCTAACCCATATCGTACGCCATACCCAAACCCGTACCCGAACCCGTACCCGAACCCGTACCCTAAGCCGTACCCTATCCCAAACCCTAACCCTAAGCTACCCTTGACTGCTTCTGCCTCCAATAGATTTCCTAAGCACTAGTGTTTTAAGGAACAGGTTAAAAAGAGAATCCTAATGTGATTTATTGATAATGGGTGTGTTCCTTATCTTCTCCTAGTGTCTAATCTCTTCTCCATGGCTGGACCCCCAAATAATATTCCTTGACGTGCTAAGGGGTATCTAGAGAGTGGGATAGGTTTAATAACTACCCTAACCCTAACGCGTACCCTAACCCTAACACCTACCCTAACCCTAACTCGTACCCTAATCCTAACCCGTAACCTAAACCGAGCCCTAACCCTCAAACTAACCCTAACCCTAAACCTAACCCATACCCTACGCCGTACCCGAACCCGTAACCGAACCCGTACCCGAACCCGTACCCTAAGCCGTACCCTAACCCTAACCCTAACCCTAAGCTACCCTTGACTGCTTCTGCCTCCAATAGATTTCCTAAGCACTAGTGTTTTAAGGAACAGGTTAAAAAGAGAATCCTAATGTGATTTCTTGATAATGGGTGTGTTCCTTATCTTCTCCTAGTGTCTAAACTCTTCTCCATGGCTGGACCCCCAAATAATATTCCTTGACGTGCTAAGGGGTATCTAGAGAGTGGGATAGGTTTAATAACTACCCTAACCCTAACGCGTACCCTAACCCTAACCCCTACCCTAACCCTAACACGTACCCTAATCCTAACCCGTACCCTAAACCGAGCCCTAACCTTCAAACTAACCCTAACCCTAACCCATACCCTACGCCGTACACGAACCCGTACCCGAAACCGTACCCTAAGCCGTACCCTAACCCTAACCCTAACCCTAAACCTAACCCTAACCCTAAGCTACCCTTGACTGCTTCTGCCTCCAATAGATTTCCTAAGCACTAGTGTTTTAAGGAACAGGTTAAAAAGAGAATCCTAATGTGATTTCTTGATAATGGGTGTGTTCCTTATCTTCTCCTAGTGTCTAAACTCTTCTCCATGGCTGGACACCCAAATAATATTCCTTGACGTGCTAAGGGGTATCTAGAGAGTGGGATAGGTTTAATAACTACCCTAACCCTAACGCGTACCCTAACCCTAACACGTACCCTAATCCTAACCCGTACCCTAAACCGAGCCCTAACCCTCAAACTAACCCTAACCCTAACCCTAACCCATACCCTACGCCGTACCCGAACCCGTACCCGAACCCGTACCCTAAGCCGTACCCTAAAGCTAACCCTAACCCTAACCCTAACCCTAACCCTAAGCTACCCTTGACTGCTTCTGCCTCCAATAGATTTCCTAAGCACTAGTGTTTTAAGGAACAGGTTAAAAAGAGAATCCTAATGTGATTTCTTGATAATGGGTGTGTTCCTCATCTTCTCCTAGTGTCTAAACTCTTCTCCATGGCTGGACCCCCAAATAATATTCCTTGACGTGCTAAGGGTTATCTAGAGAGTGGGATAGGTTTAATAACTACCCTAACCCTAACGCGTACACTAACCCTAACCCCTACCCTAACCCTAAGACGTACCCTAATCCTAACAAGTAACCTAAACCGAGCCCTAACCCTCAAACTAACCCTAACCCTAACCCTAACCCAGACCCTACGCCATACCCGAACCCGTACCCGAACCCATACACTAAGCCGTACCCTAACCCTAACCCTAACCCTAACCCTAAACCTAAACCTAACCCTAACCCTAAGCTACCCTTCACTGCTTCTGCCTCCAATAGATTTCCTAAGCACTAGTGTATTAAGGAACAGGTTAAAAAGAGAATCCTAATGTGATTTCAGGATAATGGGTGTGTTCCTTATCTTCTCCTACTGTCTAAACTCTTCTCCATGGCTGGTCCCCCAAATAATATTCCTTGACGTGCTAAGGGTTATCTAGGGAGTGGGATAGGTTTAATAACTACCCTAACCCTATCGCGTACCCTAACCCTAACCCCTACCCTAACCCTAACACGAACCCTAATCCTAACCCGTACCCTAAACCGAGCCCTAACCTTCAAACTAACCCTAACCCTAACCCTAACCCATACCCTACGCCGTACACGAACCCGTACCCGAACCCGTACCCTAAGCCGTACCTTAACCCTAACCCTAACCCTAAGCTACCCTTGACTGCTTCTGCCTCCAATAGATTTCCTAAGCACTAGTGTTTTAAGGAACAGGTTAAAAAGAGAATCCTAATGTGATTTCTTGATAATGGGTGTGTTCCTTATCTTCTCCTAGTGTCTAAACACTTCTCCATGGCTGGACACCCAAATAATATTCCTTGACGTGCTAAGGGGTATCGAGAGAGTGGGATAGGTTTAATAACTACCCTAACCCTAACGCGTACCCTAACCCTAACACGTACCTTAATCCTAACCCGTACCCTAAACCGAGCCCTAACCCTCAAATTAACCCTAAACCTAACCCTAACCCATACCCTACGCCGTACCCGAACCCGTACCCGAACCCGTACCCTAAGCCGTACCCTAAAGCTAACCCTAACCCTAACCCTAACCCTAACCCTAAGCTACCCTTGACTGCTTCTGCCTCCAATAGATTTCCTAAGCACTAGTGTTTTAAGGAACAGGTTAAAAAGAGAATCCTAATGTGATTTCTTGATAATGGGTGTGTTCCTCATCTTCTCCTAGTGTCTAAACTCTTCTCCATGGCTGGACCCCCAAATAATATTCCTTGAAGTGCTAAGGGCTACCTAGGGAGTGGGATAGGTTTAATAACTACCCTAACCCTAACGCGTACCCTAACCCTAACCCCTACCCTAACCCTAAGGCGTACCCTAATCCTAACCCGTAACCTAAACCGAGCCCTAACCCTCAAACTAACCCTAACCCTAACCCTAACCCATACCCTACGCCATACCCGAACCCGTACCCGAACCCGTACCCTAAGCCGTACCCTAACCCTAACCCTGACCCTAAGCTACCCTTGACTGCTTCTGCCTCCAATAGATTTCCTAGGCACTAGTGTTTTAAGGAACAAGTTAAAAAGAGAATCCTAATGTGATTTCTTGATAATGGGTGTGTTCCTTATCTTCTCCTAGTGTCTAAACTCTTCTCCATGGCTGGACCCCCAAATAATATTCTTTGACGTGCTAAGGGGTATCTAGAGAGTGGGATAGGTTTAATAACTACCCTAACCCTAACGCGTACCCTAAACCTAACCCCTACCCTAACACTAACACGTACCCTAATCCTAACCCGTACCCTAAACCGAGCCCTAACCCTCAAATTAACCCTAACCCTAACCCTAACCCATACCCTACGCCGTACCCGAACCCGTACCCGAACCCGTACCCTAAGCCGTACCCTAAAGCTAACCCTAACCCTAACCCTAACCCTAAGCTACCCTTGACTGCTTCTGCCTCCAATAGATTTCCTAAGCACTAGTGTTTTAAGGAAAAGGTTAAAAAGAGAATCCTAATGTGATTTCTTGATAATGGGTGTGTTCCTCATCTTCTCCTAGTGTCTAAACTCTTCTCCATGGCTGGACCCCCCAAATAATATTCCTTGACGTGATAAGGGCTATCTAGGGAGTGGGATAGGTTTAATAACTACCCTAACCCTAACGCGTACCCTAACCCTAACCCCTACCCTAACCCTAAGACGTATCCTAATCCTAGCCCGTAACCTAAACCGAGCCCTAACCCTCAAACTAACCCTAACCCTAACCCTAACCCATACCCTACGCCATACCCGAACCCGTACCCGAACCCGTACCCTAAGCCGTACCCTAACCCTAAACCCTGACCCTAAGCTACCCTTGACTGCTTCTGCCTCCAATAGATTTCCTAAGCACTAGTGTATTAAGGAACAGGTTAAAAAGAGAATCCTAATGTGATTTCAGGATAATGGGTGTGTTCCTTATCTTCTCCTAGTGTCGAAACTCTTCTCCATGGCTGGACACCCAAATAATATTCCTTGACGTGCTAAGGGGTATCTAGAGAGTGGGATAGGTTTAATAACTACCCTAACCCTAACGCGTACCCTAACCCTAACCCCTACCCTAACCCTAACACGTACCCAATCCTAACCCGTACCCTACACCGAGCCCTAACCCTCAAACTAACCCTAACCCTAACCCTAACCCATATCGTACGCCATACCCAAACCCGTACCCGAACCCGTACCCGAACCCGTACCCTAAGCCGTACCCTAACCCAAACCCTAACCCTAAGCTACCCTTGACTGCTTCTGCCTCCAATAGATTTCCTAAGCACTAGTGTTTTAAGGAACAGGTTAAAAAGAGAATCCTAATGTGATTTATTGATAATGGGTGTGTTCCTTATCTTCTCCTAGTGTCTAAACACTTCTCCATGGCTGGACACCCAAATAATATTCCTTGACGTGCTAAGGGGTATCTAGAGAGTGGGATAGGTTTAATAACTACCCTAACCCTAACGCGTACCCTAACCCTAACCCCTACCCTAACCCTAACACGTACCCTAATCCTAACCCGTAACCTAAACCGAGCCCTAACCCTCAAATTAACCCTAACCCTAAACCTAACCCATACCCTACGCCGTACCCGAACCCGTAACCGAACCCGTACCCGAACCCGTACCCTAAGCCGTACCCTAACCCTAACCCTAACCCTAAGCTCCCCTTGACTGCTTCTGCCTCCAATAGATTTCCTAAGCACTAGTGTTTTAAGGAACAGGTTAAAAAGAGAATCCTAATGTGATTTCTTGATAATGGGTGTGTTCCTTATCTTCTCCTAGTGTCTAAACTCTTCTCCATGGCTGGACCCCCAAATAATATTCCTTGACGTGCTAAGGGGTATCTAGAGAGTGGGATAGGTTTAATAACTACCCTAACCCTAACGCGTACCCTAACCCTAACCCCTACCCTAACCCTAACACGTACCCTAATCCTAACCCGTATCCTAAACCGAGCCCTAACCTTCAAACTAACCCTAACCCTAACCCATACCCTACGCCGTACACGAACCCGTACCCGAAACCGTACCCTAAGCCGTACCCTAACCCTAACCCTAACCCTAAACCTAACCCTAACCCTAAGCTACCCTTGACTGCTTCTGCCTCCAATAGATTTCCTAAGCACTAGTGTATTAAGGAACAGGTTAAAAAGAGAATCCTAATGTGATTTCAGGATAATGGGTGTGTTCCTTATCTTCTCCTAGTGTCTAAACTCTTCTCCATGGCTGGACACCCAAATAATATTCCTTGACGTGCTAAGGGGTATCTAGAGAGTGGCATAGGTTTAATAACTACCCTAACCCTAACGCGTACCCTAACCCTAACACGTACCCTAATCCTAACCCGTACCCTAAACCGAGCCCTAACCCTCAAACTAAGCCTAACCCTAACCCTAACCCATACCCTACGCCGTACCCGAACCCGTACCCGAACCCGTACCCTAAGCCGTACCCTAAAGCTAACCCTAACCCTAACCCTAAACCTAACCCTAAGCTACCCTTGACTGCTTCTGCCTCCAATAGATTTCCTAAGCACTAGTGTTTTAAGGAACAGGTTAAAAAGAGAATCCTAATGTGATTTCTTGATAATGGGTGTGTTCCTCATCTTCTCCTACTGTCTAAATTCTTCTCCATGGGTGGACCCCCAAATAATATTCCTTGACGTGCTAAGGGGTATCTAGGGAGTGGGATAGGTTTAATAACTACCCTAACCCTAACGCGTACCCTAACCCTAACCCCTACCCTAACCCTAACACGAACCCTAATCCTAACCCGTACCCTAAACCGAGCCCTAACCTTCAAACTAACCCTAACCCTAACCCTAACCCATACCCTACGCGATACACGAACCCGTACCCGAACCCGTACCCTAAGCCGTACCCTAACCCTAACCCTAACCCTAACCCTAACCCTAAGCTACCTTTGACTGCTTCTGCCTCCAATAGATTTCCTAAGCACTAGTGTTTTAAGGAACAGGTTAAAAAGAGAATCCTAATGTGATTTCTTGATAATGGGTGTGTTCCTTATCTTCTCCTAGTGTCTAAACTCTTCTCCATGGCTGGACCCCCAAATAATATTCCTTGACGTGCTAAGGGGTATCTAGAGAGTGGGATAGGTTTAATAACTACCCTAACCCTAACGCGTACCCTAACCCTAACCCCTACCCTAACCCTAACACGTACCCTAATCCTAACCCGTACCCTACACCGAGCCCTAACCCTCAAAGTAACCCTAACCCTAACCCTAACCCATATCGTACGCCATACCCAAACCCGTACCCGAACCCGTACCCGAACCCGTACCCTAAGCCGTACCCTAACCCAAACCCTAACCCTAAGCTACCCTTGACTGCTTCTGCCTCCAATAGATTTCCTAAGCACTAGTGTTTTAAGGAACAAGTTAAAAAGAGAATCCTAATGTGATTTATTGATAATGGGTGTGTTCCTTATCTTCTCCTAGTGTCTAAACTCTTCTCCATGGCTGGACCCCCAAATAATATTCCTTGACGTGCTAAGGGGTATCTAGAGAGTGGGATAGGTTTAATAACTACCCTAACCCTAACGCGTACCCTAACCCTAACCCCTACCCTAACCCTAACACTTACCCTAATCCTAACCCGTAACCTAAACCGAGCCCTAACCCTCAAACTAACCCTAACCCTAAACCTAACCCATACCCTACGCCATACCCGAACCCGTACCCGAACCCGTACCCGAACCCGTACCCTAAGCCGTACCCTAACCCTAACCCTAACCCTAAGCTACCCTTGACTGCTTCTGCCTCCAATAGATTTCCTAAGCACTAGTGTTTTAAGGAACAGGTTAAAAAGAGAATCCTAATGTGATTTCTTGATAATGGTGTGTTCCTTATCTTTTCCTAGTGTCTAAACTCTTCTCCATGCTGGACCCCCAAATAATATTCCTTGACGTGCTAAGGGGTATCTAGAGAGTGGGATAGGTTTAATAACTACCCTAACCCTAACGCGTACCCTAACCCTAACCCCTACCCTAACCCTAACACGTACCCTAACCCTAACCCGTACCCTAAGCCGTACCCTAACCCAAACCCTAACCCTAAGCTACCCTTGACTGCTTCTGCCTCCAATAGATTTCCTAAGCACTAGTGTTTTAAGGAACAGGTTAAAAAGAGAATCCTAATGTGATTTATTGATAATGGGTGTGTTCCTTCTCTTCTCCTAGTGTCTAAACTCTTCTCCATGGCTGGACCCCCAAATAATATTCCTTGACGTGCTAAGGGGTATCTAGAGAGTGGGATAGGTTTAATAACTACCCTAACCCTAACGCGTACCCTAACCCTAACCCCTACCCTAACCCTAACACGTACCCTAATCCTAACCCGTAACCTAAACCGAGCCCTAACCCTCAAACTAACCCTAACCCTAAACCTAACCCATACCCTACGCCGTACCCGAACCCGTAACCGAACCCGTACCCGAACCCGTACCCTAAGCCGTACCCTAACCCTAACCCTAACCCTAAGCTACCCTTGACTGCTTCTGCCTCCAATAGATTTCCTAAGCACTAGTGTTTTAAGGAACAGGTTAAAAAGAGAATCCTAATGTGATTTCTTGATAATGGGTGTGTTCCTTATCTTCTCCTAGTGTCTAAACTCTTCTCCATGGCTGGACCCCCAAATAATATTCCTTGACGTGCTAAGGGTTATCTAGAGAGTGGGATAGGTTTAATAACTACCCTAACCCTAACGCGTACCCTAACCCTAACCTCTACCCTAACCCTAAGACGTACCCTAATCCTAACCCGTAACCTAAACCGAGCCCTAACCCTCAAACTAACCCTAACGCTAACCCTAACCCATACCCTACGCCATACCCGAACCCGTACCCGAACCCGTACACTAAGCCGTACCTAACCCTAACCATAACCCTAACCCTAAACCTAACCCTAAGCTACCCTTGACTGCTTCTGCCTCCAATAGATTTCCTAAGCACTAGTGTATTAAGGAACAGGTTAAAAAGAGAATCCTAATGTGATTTCAGGATAATGGGTGTGTTCCTTATCTTCTCCTACTGTCTAAACTCTTCTCCATGGCTGGACCCCCAAATAATATTCCTTGACGTGCTAAGGGGTATCTAGGGAGTGGGATAGGTTTAATAACTACCCTACCCCTAACGCGTACCCTAACCCTAACCCCTACCCTAAACCTAACACGAACCCTAATCCTAACCCGTACCCTAAACCGAGCCCTAACCTTCAAACTAACCCTAACCCTAACCCTAACCCATACGCTACGCCGTACACGAACCCGTACCCGAACCCGTACCCTAAGTCGTACCCTAACCCTAACCCTAACCCTAAGCTACCCTTGACTGCTTCTGCCTCCAATAGATTTCTTAAGCACTAGTGTTTTAAGGAACAGGTTAAAAAGAGAATCCTAATGTGATTTATTGATAATGGGTGTGTTCCTTATCTTCTCCTAGTGTCTAAACTCTTCTCCATGGCTGGACCCCCAAATAATATTCCTTGACGTGCTAAGGGGTATCTAGAGAGTGGGATAGGTTTAATAACTACCCTAACCCTAACGCGTACCCTAACCCTAACCCCTACCCTAACCCTAACACGTACCCTAATCCTGACACGTAACCTAAACCGAGCCCTAACCCTCAAACTAACCCTAATCCTAAACCTAACCCATACCCTACGCCGTACCCGAACCCGTACCCGAACCCGTACCCGAACCCGTACCCTAAGCCGTACCCTAACCCTAACCCTAACCCTAAGCTACCCTTGACTGCTTCTGCCTCCAATAGATTTCCTAAGCACTAGTGTTTTAAGGAACAGGTTAAAAAGAGAATCCTAATGTGATTTCTTGATAATGGGTGTGTTCCTTATCTTCTCCTAGTGTCTAAACTCTTCTCCATGGCTGGACCCCCAAATAATATTCCTTGACGTGCTAAGGGGTATCTAGAGTGTGGGATAGGTTTAATAACTACCCTAACCCTAACGCGTACCCTAACCCTAACCCCTACCCTAACCCTAACACGTACCCTAATCCTAACCCGTAACCTAAACCGAGCCCTAACCCTCAAACTAACCCTAACCCTAAACCTAACCCATACCCTACGCCGTACCCGAACCCGTACCCGAACCCGTACCCGATCCCGTACCCTAAGCCGTACCCTAACCCTAACCCTAACCCTAAGCTACCCTTGACTGCTTCTGCCTCCAATAGATTTCCTAAGCACTAGTGTTTTAAGGAACAGGTTAAAAAGAGAATCCTAATGTGATTTCAGGATAATGGGTGTGTTCCTTATCTTCTCCTAGTGTCTAAACTCTTCTCCATGGCTGGACCCCCGAATAATATTCCTTGACGTGCTAAGGGGTATGTAGAGAGTGGGATAGGTTTAATAACTACCCTAACCCTAACGCGTACCCTAACCCTAACCCCTACCCTAACCCTAACACGTACCCTAATCCTAAACCGTAACCTAAACCGAGCCCTAACCCTCAAACTAACCCTAACCCTAAACCTAACCCATACCCTACGCCGTACCCGAACCCGTAACCGAACCCGTACCCGAACCCGTACCCTAAGCCGTACCCTAACCCTAACCCTAACCCTAAGCTACCCTTGACTGCTTCTGCCTCCAATAGATTTCCTAAGCACTAGTGTTTTAAGGAACAGGTTAAAAAGAGAATCCTAATGTGATTTCTTGATAATGGGTGTGTTCCTTATCTTCTCCTAGTGTCTAAACTCTTCTCCATGGCTGGACCCCCAAATAATATTCCTTGACGTGCTAATGGTTATCTAGAGAGTGGGATAGGTTTAATAACTACCCTAACCCTAACGCGTACCCTAACCCTAACCTCTACCCTAACCCTAAGACGTACCCTAATCCTAACCCGTAACCTAAACCGAGCCCTAACCCTCAAACTAACCCTAACCATAACCCTAACCCATACCCTACGCCATACCCGAACCCGTACCCGAACCCGTACACTAAGCCGTACCTAACCCTAACCATAACCCTAACCCTAAACCTAACCCTAAGCTACCCTTGACTGCTTCTGCCTCCAATAGATTTCCTAAGCACTAGTGTATTAAGGAACAGGTTAAAAAGAGAATCCTAATGTGATTTCAGGATAATGGGTGTGTTCCTTATCTTCTCCTACTGTCTAAACTCTTCTCCATGGCTGGACCCCCAAATAATATTCCTTGACGTGCTAAGGGGTATCTAGGGAGTGGGATAGGTTTAATAACTACCCTACCCCTAACGCGTACCCTAACCCTAACCCCTACCCTAAACCTAACACGAACCCTAATCCTAACCCGTACCCTAAACCGAGCCCTAACCTTCAAACTAACCCTAACCCTAACCCTAACCCATACGCTACGCCGTACACGAACCCGTACCCGAACCCGTACCCTAAGCCGTACCCTAACCCTAACCCTAACCCTAAGCTACCCTTGACTGCTTCTGCCTCCAATAGATTTCTTAAGCACTAGTGTTTTAAGGAACAGGTTAAAAAGAGAATCCTAATGTGATTTATTGATAATGGGTGTGTTCCTTATCTTCTCCTAGTGTCTAAACTCTTCTCCATGGCTGGACCCCCAAATAATATTCCTTGACGTGCTAAGGGGTATCTAGAGAGTGGGATAGGTTTAATAACTACCCTAACCCTAACGCGTACCCTAACCCTAACCCCTACCCTAACCCTAACACGTACCCTAATCCTAACACGTAACCTAAACCGAGCCCTAACCCTCAAACTAACCCTAATCCTAAACCTAACCCATACCCTACGCCGTACCCGAACCCGTACCCGAACCCGTACCCGAACCCGTACCCTAAGCCGTACCCTAACCCTAAGCTACCCTTGACTGCTTCTGCCTCCAATAGATTTCCTAAGCACTAGTGTTTTAAGGAACAGGTTAAAAAGAGAATCCTAATGTGATTTCTTGATAATGGGTGTGTTCCTTATCTTCTCCTAGTGTCTAAACTCTTCTCCATGGCTGGACCCCCAAATAATATTCCTTGACGTGCTAAGGGGTATCTAGAGTGTGGGATAGGTTTAATAACTACCCTAACCCTAACGCGTACCCTAACCCTAACCCCTACCCTAACCCTAACACGTACCCTAATCCTAACCCGTAACCTAAACCGAGCCCTAACCCTCAAACTAACCCTAACCCTAAACCTAACCCATACCCTACGCCGTACCCGAACCCGTACCCGAACCCGTACCCGAACCCGTACCCTAAGCCGTACCCTAACCCTAACCCTAACCCTAAGCTACCCTTGACTGCTTCTGCCTCCAATAGATTTCCTAAGCACTAGTGTTTTAAGGAACAGGTTAAAAAGAGAATCCTAATGTGATTTCAGGATAATGGGTGTGTTCCTTATCTTCTCCTAGTGTCTAAACTCTTCTCCATGGCTGGACCCCCAAATAATATTCCTTGACGTGCTAAGGGGTATGTAGAGAGTGGGATAGGTTTAATAACTACCCTAACCCTAACGCGTACCCTAACCCTAACCCCTACCCTAACCCTAACACGTACCCTAATCCTAACCCGTAACCTAAACCGAGCCCTAACCCTCAAACTAACCCTAACCCTAAACCTAACCCATACCCTACGCCGTACCCGAACCCGTAACCGAACCCGTACCCGAACCCGTACCCTAAGCCGTACCCTAACCCTAACCCTAACCCTAAGCTACCCTTGACTGCTTCTGCCTCCAATAGATTTCCTAAGCACTAGTGTTTTAAGGAACAGGTTAAAAAGAGAATCCTAATGTGATTTCTTGATAATGGGTGTGTTCCTTATCTTCTCCTAGTGTCTAAACTCTTCTCCATGGCTGGACCCCCAAATAATATTCCTTGACGTGCTAAGGGGTATCTAGAGAGTGGGATAGGTTTAATAACTACCCTAAACCTAACGCGTACCCTAACCCTAACCCCTACCCTAACCCTAACACGTACCCTAATCCTAACCCGTACCCTAAACCGAGCCCTAACCTTCAAACTAACCCTAACCCTAACCCATACCCTACGCCGTACACGAACCCGTACCCGAAACCGTACCCTAAGCCGTACCCTAACCCTAACCCTAACCCTAAACCTAACCCTAACCCTAAGCTACCCTTGACTGCTTCTGCCTCCAATAGATTTCCTAAGCACTAGTGTTTTAAGGAACAGGTTAAAAAGAGAATCCTAATGTGATTTCTTGATAATGGGTGTGTTCCTTATCTTCTCCTAGTGTCTAAACTCTTCTCCATGGCTGGACACCCAAATAATATTCCTTGACGTGCTAAGGGGTATCTAGAGAGTGGGATAGGTTTAATAACTACCCTAACCCTAACGCGTACCCTAACCCTAACACGTACCCTAATCCTAACCCGTACCCTAAACGAGCCCTAACCCTCAAACTAACCCTAACCCTAACCCTAACCATACCCTACGCCGTACCCGAACCCGTACCCGAACCCGTACCCTAAGCCGTACCCTAAAGCTAACCCTAACCCTAACCCTAACCCTAACCCTAAGCTACCCTTGACTGCTTCTGCCTCCAATAGATTTCCTAAGCACTAGTGTTTTAAGGAACAGGTTAAAAAGAGAATCCTAATGTGATTTCTTGATAATGGGTGTGTTCCTTATCTTCTCCTAGTGTCTAAACTCTTCTCCATGGCTGGACCCCCAAATAATATTCCTTGACGTGCTAATGGTTATCTAGAGAGTGGGATAGGTTTAATAACTACCCTAACCCTAACGCGTACCCTAACCCTAACCTCTACCCTAACCCTAAGACGTACCCTAATCCTAACCCGTAACCTAAACCGAGCCCTAACCCTCAAACTAACCCTAACCATAACCCTAACCCATACCCTACGCCATACCCGAACCCGTACCCGAACCCGTACACTAAGCCGTACCTAACCCTAACCATAACCCTAACCCTAAACCTAACCCTAAGCTACCCTTGACTGCTTCTGCCTCCAATAGATTTCCTAAGCACTAGTGTATTAAGGAACAGGTTAAAAAGAGAATCCTAATGTGATTTCAGGATAATGGGTGTGTTCCTTATCTTCTCTACTGTCTAAACTCCTTCTCCATGGCTGGACCCCCAAATAAATTCCTTGACGTGCTAAGGGTATCTAGGGAGTGGGATAGGTTTAATAACTACCCTACCCCTAACGCGTACCCTAACCCTAACCCCTACCCTAAACCTAACACGAACCCTAATCCTAACCCGTACCCTAAACCGACGCCCTAACCTTCAAACTAACCCTAACCCTAACCCTAACCCATACGCTACGCCGTACACGAACCCGTACCCGAACCCGTACCCTAAGCCGTACCCTAACCCTAACCCTAACCCTAAGCTACCCTTGACTGCTTCTGCCTCAATAGATTTCTTAAGCACTAGTGTTTTAAGGAACAGGTTAAAAAGAGAATCCTAATGTGATTTATTGATAATGGGTGTGTTCCTTATCTTCTCCTAGTGTCTAAACTCTTCTCCATGGCTGGACCCCCAAATATATTCCTTGACGTGCTAAGGGGTATCTAGAGAGTGGGATAGGAAGGTTTAATAACTACCCTAACCCTAACGCGTACCCTAACCCTAACCCCTACCCTAACCCTAACACGTACCCTAATCCTAACACGTAACCTAAACCGAGCCCTAACCCTCAAACTAACCCTAATCCTAAACCTAACCATACCCTACGCCGTACCCGAACCCGTACCCGAACCCGTACCCGAACCCGTACCCTAAGCCGTACCCTAACCCTAACCCTAACCCTAAGCTACCCTTGACTGCTTCTGCTCCAATAGATTTCCTAAGCACTAGTGTTTTAAGGAACAGGTTAAAAAGAGAATCCTAATGTGATTTCTTGATAATGGGTGTGTTCCTTATCTTCTCCTAGTGTCTAAACTCTTCTCCATGGCTGGACCCCCAAATAATATTCCTTGACGTGCTAAGGGGTATCTAGAGTGTGGGATAGGTTTAATAACTACCCTAACCCTAACGCGTACCCTACCCTAACCCCTACCCTAACCCTAACACGTACCCTAATCCTAACCCGTACCTAAACCGAGCCCTAACCCTCAAACTAACCCTAACCCTAAACTAACCCATACCCTACGCCGTACCCGAACCCGTACCCGAACCCGTACCCGATCCCGTACCTAAGCCGTACCCTAACCTAACCCTAACCCTAAGCTACCCTTGACTGCTTCTGCCTCCAATAGATTTCCTAAGCACTAGTGTTTTAAGGAACAGGTTAAAAAGAGAATCCTAATGTGATTTCAGGATAATGGGTGTGTTCCTTATCTTCTCCTAGTGTCTAAACTCTTCTCCATGGCTGGACCCCCGAATAATATTCCTTGACGTGCTAAGGGGTATGTAGAGAGTGGGATAGGTTTAATAACTACCCTAACCCTAACGCGTACCCTAACCCTAACCCCTACCCTAACCCTAACACGTACCCTAATCCTAACCCGTAACCTAAACCGAGCCCTAACCCTCAAACTAACCCTAACCCTAAACCTAACCCATACCCTACGCCGTACCCGAACCCGTAACCGAACCCGTACCCGAACCCGTACCCTAAGCGTACCCTAACCCTAACCCTAACCCTAAGCTACCCTTGACTGCTTCTGCCTCCAATAGATTTCCTAAGCACTAGTGTTTTAAGGAACAGGTTAAAAAGAGAATCCTAATGTGATTTCTTGATAATGGGTGTGTTCCTTATCTTCTCCTAGTGTCTAAACTCTTCTCCATGGCTGGACCCCCAAATAATATTCCTTGACGTGCTAATGGTTATCTAGAGAGTGGGATAGGTTTAATAACTACCCTAACCCTAACGCGTACCCTAACCCTAACCTCTACCCTAACCCTAAGACGTACCCTAATCCTAACCCGTAACCTAAACCGAGCCCTAACCCTCAAACTAACCCTAACCATAACCCTAACCCATACCCTACGCCATACCCGAACCCGTACTCGAAACCGTACACTAAGCCGTACCTAACCCTAACCATAACCCTAACCCTAAACCTAACCCTAAGCTACCCTTGACTGCTTCTGCCTCCAATAGATTTCCTAAGCACTAGTGTATTAAGGAACAGGTTAAAAAGAGAATCCTAATGTGATTTCAGGATAATGGGTGTGTTCCTTATCTTCTCCTACTGTCTAAACTCTTCTCCATGGCTGGACCCCCAAATAATATTCCTTGACGTGCTAAGGGGTATCTAGGAGTGGGATAGGTTTAATAACTACCCTACCCCTACGCGTACCCTAACCCTAACCCCTACCCTAAACCTAACACGAACCCTAATCCTAACCCGTACCCTAAACCGAGCCCTAACCTTCAAACTAACCCTAACCCTAACCCTAACCCATACGCTACGCCGTACACGAACCCGTACCCGAACCCGTACCCTAAGCCGTACCCTAACCCTAACCCTAACCCTAAGCTACCCTTGACTGCTTAGACTGCTTCTGCCTCCAATAG
>NW_027175393.1:250000-292500 GCF_028021215.1 Eschrichtius robustus | reverse complement strand
CTTGACTGCTTCTGCCTCCAATAGATTTCCTAAGTACTAGTGTATTAAGGAACAGGTTAAAAAGAGAATCCTAATGTGATTTCAGGATAATGGGTGTGTTCCTTATCTTCTCCTACTGTCTAAACTCTTCTCCATGGCTGGACCCCCAAATAATATTCCTTGACGTGCTAAGGGGTATCTAGGGAGTGGGATAGGTTTAATAACTACCCTAACCCTAACGCGTACCCTAACCCTAACCCCTACCCTAACCCTAACACGAACCCTAATCCTAACCCGTACCCTAAACCGAGCCCTAACCTTCAAACTAACCCTAACCCTAACCCTAACCCATACGCTACGCCGTACACGAACCCGTACCCGAACCCGTACCCTAAGCCGTACCCTAACCCTAACCCTAACCCTAAGCTACCCTTGACTGCTTCTGCCTCCAATAGATTTCTTAAGCACTAGTGTTTTAAGAAACAGGTTAAAAAGAGAATCCTACTGTGATTTATTGATAATGGGTGTGTTCCTTATCTTCTCCTAGTGTCTAAACTCTTCTCCATGGCTGGACCCCCAAATAATATTCCTTGACGTGCTAAGGGGTATCTAGAGAGTGGGATAGGTTTAATAACTACCCTAACCCTAACGCATACCCTAACCCTAACCCCTACCCTAACTCTAACACGTACCCTAATCCTAACCCGTACCCTAAACCGAGCCCTAACCTTCAAACTAACCCTAACCCTAACCCATACCCTACGCCGTACACGAACCCGTACCCGAAACCATACCCTAAGCCGTACCCTAACCCTAACCGTAACCCTAAACCTAACCCTAACCCTAAGCTACCCTTGACTGCTTCTGCCTTCAATAGATTTCCTAAGCACTAGTGTTTTAAGGAACAGGTTAAAAAGAGAATCCTAATGTGATTTCTTGATAATGGGTGTGTTCCTTATCTTCTCCTAGTGTCTAAACTCTTCTCCATGGCTGGACACCCAAATGATATTCCTTGACGTGCTAAGGGGTATCTAGAGAGTGGGATAGGTTTAATAACTACCCTAACCCTAACGCGTACCCTAACCCTAACACGTACCCTAATCCTAACCCGTACCCTAAACCGAGCCCTAACCTTCAAACTAACCCTAACCCTAACCCTAACCCATACGCTACGCCGTACACGAACCCGTACCCGAACCCGTACCCTAAGCCGTACCCTAACCCTAACCCTAACCCTAAGCTACCCTTGACTGCTTCTGCCTCCAATAGATTTCTTAAGCACTAGTGTTTTAAGGAACAGGTTAAAAAGAGAATCCTAATGTGATTTATTGATAATGGGTGTGTTCCATATCTTCTCCTAGTGTCTAAACTCTTCTCCATGGCTGGACCCCCAAATAATATTCCTTGACGTGCTAAGGGGTATCTAGAGAGTGGGATAGGTTTAATAACTACCCTAACCCTAACGCGTACCCTAACCCTAACCCCTACCCTAACCCTAACACGTACCCTAATCCTAACACGTAACCTAAACCGAGCCCTAACCCTCAAACTAACCCTAACACTAAACCTAACCCATACCCTACGCCGTACCCGAACCCGTACCCGAACCCGTACCCGAACCCGTACCCTAAGCCGTACCCTAACCCTAACCCTAACCCTAAGCTACCCTTGACTGCTTCTGCCTCCAATAGATTTCCTAAGCACTAGTCTTTTAAGGAACAGGTTAAAAAGAGAATCCTAATGTGATTTCTTGATAATGGGTGTGTTCCTTATATTCTCCTAGTGTCTAAACTCTTCTCCATGGCTGGACACACAAATAATATTCCTTGACGTGCTAAGGGGTATCTAGAGTGTGGGATAGGTTTAATAACTACCCTAACCCTAACGCGTACCCTAACCCTAACCCCTACCCTAACCCTAACACGTACCCTAATCCTAACCCGTAACCTAAACCGAGCCCTAACCCTCAAACTAACCCTAACCCTAAACCTAACCCATACCCTACGCCGTACCCGAACCCGTAACCGAACCCGTACCCGAACCCGTACCCTAAGCCGTACCCTAACCCTAACCCTAACCCTAAGCTACCCTTGACTGCTTCTGCCTCCAATAGATTTCCTAAGCACTAGTGTTTTAAGGAACAGGTTAAAAAGAGAATCCTAATGTGATTTCAGGATAATGGGTGTGTTCCTTATCTTCTCCTAGTGTCTAAACTCTTCTCCATGGCTGGACCCCCAAATAATATTCCTTGACG
The DNA here is from genome assembly GCF_028021215.1 of Eschrichtius robustus. Lineage (NCBI taxonomy): Eukaryota > Metazoa > Chordata > Mammalia > Artiodactyla > Eschrichtiidae > Eschrichtius > Eschrichtius robustus. The sequence continues at coordinate 290,267 of NW_027175393.1, read as the reverse complement.
TGCTAAGGGGTATCTAGAGAGTGGGATAGGTTTAATAACTACCCTAACCCTAACGCGTACCCTAACCCTAACCCCTACCCTAACCCTAACACGTACCCTAATCCTAACCCGTACCCTAAACCGAGCCCTAACCTTCAAACTAACCCTAACCCTAACCCATACCCTACGCCGTACACGAACCCGTACCCGAAACCGTACCCTAAGCCGTACCCTAACCCTAACCCTAACCTAAACCTAACCCTAACCTTAAGCTACCCTTGACTGCTTCTGCCTCCAATAGATTTCCTAAGCACTAGTGTTTTAAGGAACAGGTTAAAAAGAGAATCCTAATGTGATTTCTTGATAATGGGTGTGTTCCTTATCTTCTCCTAGTGTCTAAACTCTTCTCCATGGCTGGACACCCAAATAATATTCCTTGACGTGCTAAGGGGTATCTAGAGAGTGGGATAGGTTTAATAACTACCCTAACCCTAACGCGTACCCTAACCCTAACACGTACCCTAATCCTAACCCGTAACCCTAAACCGAGCCCTAACCCTCAAACTAACCCTAACCCTAACCCTAACCCATACCCTACGCCGTACCCGAACCCGTACCCGAACCCGTACTCTAAGCCGTACCCTAAAGCTAACCCTAACCCTAACCCTAACCCTAACCCTAAGCTACCCTTGACTGCTTCTGCCTCCAATAGATTTCCTAAGCACTAGTGTTTTAAGGAACAGGTTAAAAAGAGAATCCTAATGTGATTTCTTGATAATGGGTGTGTTCCTTATCTTCTCCTAGTGTCTAAACTCTTCTCCATGGCTGGACCCCCAAATAATATTCCTTGACGTGCTAAGGGTTATCTAGAGAGTGGGATAGGTTTAATAACTACCCTAACCCTAACGCGTACCCTAACCCTAACCTCTACCCTAACCCTAAGACGTACCCTAATCCTAACCCGTAACCTAAACCGAGCCCTAACCCTCAAACTAACCCTAACCCTAACCCTAACCCATACCCTACGCCATACCCGAACCCGTACCCGAACCCGTACACTAAGCCGTACCTAACCCTAACCATAACCCTAACCCTAAACCTAACCCTAACCCTAACCCTAAGCTACCCTTGACTGCTTCTGCCTCCAATAGATTTCCTAAGCACTAGTATATTAAGGAACAGGTTAAAAAGAGAATCCTAATGTGATTTCAGGATAATGGGTGTGTTCCTTATCTTCTCCTACTGTCTAAACTCTTCTCCATGGCTGGACCCCCAAATAATATTCCTTGACGTGCTAAGGGGTATCTAGGGAGTGGGATAGGTTTAATAACTACCCTAACCCTAACGCGTACCCTAACCCTAACCCCTACCCTAACCCTAACACGAACCCTAATCCTAACCCGTACCCTAAACCAGCCCTAACCTTCAAACTAACCCTAACCCTAACCCTAACCCATACGCTACGCCGTACACGAACCCGTACCCGAACCCGTACCCTAAGCCGTACCCTAACCCTAACCCTAACCCTAAGCTACCCTTGACTGCTTCTGCCTCCAATAGATTTCTTAAGCACTAGTGTTTTAAGGAACAGGTTAAAAAGAGAATCCTAATGTGATTTATTGATAATGGGTGTGTTCCATATCTTCTCCTAGTGTCTAAACTCTTCTCCATGGCTGGACCCCCAAATAATATTCCTTGACGTGCTAAGGGGTATCTAGAGAGTGGGATAGGTTTAATAACTACCCTAACCCTAACGCGTACCCTAACCCTAACCCCTACCCTAACCCTAACACGTACCCTAATCCTAACACGTAACCTAAAGCGAGCCCTAACCCTCAAACTAACCCTAACCCTAAACCTAACCCATACCCTACGCCGTACCCGAACCCGTACCCGAACCCGTACCCGAACCCGTACCTAAGCCGTACCCTAACCCTAACCCTAACCCTAAGCTACCCTTGACTGCTTCTGCCTCCAATAGATTTCCTAAGCACTAGTGTTTTAAGGAACAGGTTAAAAAGAGAATCCTAATGTGATTTCTTGATAATGGGTGTGTTCCTTATATTCTCCTAGTGTCTAAACTCTTCTCCATGGCTGGACACACAAATAATATTCCTTGACGTGCTAAGGGGTATCTAGAGTGTGGGATAGGTTTAATAACTACCCTAACCCTAACGCGTACCCTAACCTTAACCCCTACCCTAACCCTAACACGTACCCTAATCCTAACCCGTAACCTAAACCGAGCCCTAACCCTCAAACTAACCCTAACCCTAAACCTAACCCATACCCTACGCCGTACCCGAACCCGTAACCGAACCCGTACCCGAACCCGTACCCTAAGCCGTACCCTAACCCTAACCCTAACCCTAAGCTACCCTTGACTGCTTCTGCCTCCAATAGATTTCCTAAGAACTAGTGTTTTAAGGAACAGGTTAAAAAGAGAATCCTAATGTGATTTCAGGATAATGGGTGTGTTCCTTATCTTCTCCTAGTGTCTAAACTCTTCTCCATGGCTGGACCCCCAAATAATATTCCTTGACGTGCTAAGGGGTATCTAGAGAGTGGGATAGGTTTAATAACTACCCTAACCCTAACGCGTACCCTAACCCTAACCCCTACCCTAACCCTAACACGTACCCTAATCCTAACCCGTACCCTAAACCGAGCCCTAACCTTCAAACTAACCCTAACCCTAACCCATACCCTACGCCGTACACGAACCCGTACCCGAAACCGTACCCTAAGCCGTACCCTAACCCTAACCCTAACCCTAAACCTAACCCTAACCTTAAGCTACCCTTGACTGCTTCTGCCTCCAATAGATTTCCTAAGCACTAGTGTTTTAAGGAACAGGTTAAAAAGAGAATCCTAATGTGATTTCTTGATAATGGGTGTGTTCCTTATCTTCTCCTAGTGTCTAAACTCTTCTCCATGGCTGGACACCCAAATAATATTCCTTGACGTGCTAAGGGGTATCTAGAGAGTGGGATAGGTTTAATAACTACCCTAACCCTAACGCGTACCCTAACCCTAACACGTACCCTAATCCTAACCCGTACCCTAAACCGAGCCCTAACCCTCAAACTAACCCTAACCCTAACCCTAACCCATACCCTACGCCGTACCCTAACCCGTACCCGAACCCGTACCCTAAGCCGTACCCTAAAGCTAACCCTAACCCTAACCCTAACCCTAACCCTAAGCTACCCTTGACTGCTTCTGCCTCCAATAGATTTCCTAAGCACTAGTGTTTTAAGGAACAGGTTAAAAAGAGAATCCTAATGTGATTTCTTGATAATGGGTGTGTTCCTTAACTTCTCCTAGTGTCTAAACTCTTCTCCATGGCTGGACCCCCAAATAATATTCCTTGACGTGCTAAGGGTTATCTAGAGAGTGGGATAGGTTTAATAACTACCCTAACCCTAACGCGTACCCTAACCCTAACCTCTAACCTAACCCTAACACGTACCCTAATCCTAACCCGTAACCTAAACCGAGCCCTAACCCTCAAACTAACCCTAACCCTAACCCTAACCCATACCCTACGCCATTCCCGAACCCGTACCCGAACCCGTACACTAAGCCGTACCTAACCCTAACCATAACCCTAACCCTAAACCTAACCCTAACCCTAACCCTAAGCTACCCTTGACTGCTTCTGCCTCCAATAGATTTCCTAAGTACTAGTGTATTAAGGAACAGGTTAAAAAGAGAATCCTAATGTGATTTCAGGATAATGGGTGTGTTCCTTATCTTCTCCTACTGTCTAAACTCTTCTCCATGGCTGGACCCCCAAATAATATTCCTTGACGTGCTAAGGGGTATCTAGGGAGTGGGATAGGTTTAATAACTACCCTAACCCTAACGCGTACCCTAACCCTAACCCCTACCCTAACCCTAACACGAACCCTAATCCTAACCCGTACCCTAAACCGAGCCCTAACCTTCAAACTAACCCTAACCCTAACCCTAACCCATACGCTACGCCGTACACGAACCCGTACCCGAACCCGTACCCTAAGCCGTACCCTAACCCTAACCCTAACCCTAAGCTACCCTTGACTGCTTCTGCCTCCAATAGATTTCCTAAGCACTAGTGTTTTAAGGAACAGGTTAAAAAGAGAATCCTAATGTGATTTATTGATAATGGGTGTGTTCCTTTTCTTCTCCTAGTGTCTAAACTCTTCTCCATTGCTGGACCCCCAAATAATATTCCTTGACGTGCTAAGGGGTATCTAGAGAGTGGGATATGTTTAATAACTACCCTAACCCTAACGCGTACCCTAACCCTAACCCCTACCCTAACCCTAACACGTACCCTAATCCTAACACGTAACCTAAACCGAGCCCTAACCCTCAAACTAACCCTAACCCTAAACCTAACCCATACCCTACGCCGTACCCGAACCCGTACCCGAACCCGTACCCGAACCCGTACCCTAAGCCGTACCCTAACCCTAACCCTAACCCTAAGCTACCCTTGACTGCTTCTGCCTCCAATAGATTTCCTAAGCACTAGTGTTTTAAGGAACAGGTTAAAAAGAGAATCCTAATGTGATTTCAGGATAATGGGTGTGTTCCTTATCTTCTCCTAGTGTCTAAACTCTTCTCCATGGCTGGACCCCCAAATAATATTCCTTAACGTGCTAAGGGGTATCTAGAGAGTGGGATAGGTTTAATAACTACCCTAACCCTAACGCGTACCCTATCCCTAACCCCTACCCTAACCCTAACACGTACCCTAATCCTAACCCGTAACATAAACCGAGCCCTAACCCTCAAACTAACCCTAACCCTAAACCTAACCCATACCCTACGCCGTACCCGAACCCGTAACCGAACCCGTACCCGAACCCGTACCCTAAGCCGTACCCTAACCCTAACCCTAACCCTAAGCTACCCTTGACTGCTTCTGCCTCCAATAGATTTCCTAAGCACTAGTGTTTTAAGGAACAGGTTAAAAAGAGAATCCTAATGTGATTTCTTGATAATGGGTGTGTTCCTTATCTTCTCCTAGTGTCTAAACTCTTCTCCATGGCTGGACCCCCAAATAATATTCCTTGACGTGCTAAGGGGTATCTAGAGAGTGGGATAGGTTTAATAACTACCCTAACCCTAACGCGTACCCTAACCCTCACCCCTACCCTAACCCTAACACGTACCCTAATCCTAACCCGTACCCTAAACCGAGCCCTAAACTTCAAACTAACCCTAACCCTAACCCATACCCTACGCCGTACACGAACCCGTACCCGAAACCGTACCCTAAGCCGTACCCTAACCCTAACCCTAACCCTAAACGTAACCCTAACCCTAAGCTACCCTTGACTGCTTCTGCCTCCAATAGATTTCCTAAGCACTAGTGTTTTAAGGAACAGGATAAAAAGAGAATCCTAATGTGATTTCTTGATAATGGGTGTGTTCCTTATCTTCTCCTAGTGTCTAAACTCTTCTCCATGGCTGGACACCCAAATAATATTCCTTGACGTGCTAAGGGGTATCTAGAGAGTGGGATAGGTTTAATAACTACCCTAACCCTAACGCGTACCCTAACCCTAACACGTACCCTAATCCTAACCCGTATCCTAAACCGAGCCCTAACCCTCAAACTAACCCTAACCCTAACCCTAACCCATACCCTACGCCGTACCCGAACCCGTACCCGAACCCGTACCCTAAGCCGTACCCTAAAGCTAACCCTAACCCTAACCCTAACCCTAACCCTAAGCTACCCTTGACTGCTTCTGCCTCCAATAGATTTCCTAAGCACTAGTGTTTTAAGGAACAGGTTAAAAAGAGAATCCTAATGTGATTTCTTGATAATGGGTGTGTTCCTCATCTTCTCCTACTGTCTAAATTCTTCTCCATGGCTGGAACCCCAAATAATATTCCTTGACTTGCTAAGGGGTATCTAGGGAGTGGGATAGGTTTAATAACTACCCTAACCCTAATGCGTACCCTAACCCTAACCCCTACCCTAACCCTAACACGAACCCTAATCCTAACCCGTACCCTAAACCGAGCCCTAACCTTCAAACTAACCCTAACCCTAACCCTAACCCATACCCTACGCCATACACGAACCCGTACCCGAACCCGTACCCTACTCCGTACCCTAACCCTAACCCTAACCCTAACCCTAACCCTAAGCTACCCTTGACTGCTTCTGCCTCCAATAGATTTCCTAAGCACTAGTGTTTTAAGGAACAGGTTAAAAAGAGAATCCTAATGTGATTTCTTGATAATGGGTGTGTTCCTTATCTTCTCCTAGTGTCTAAACTCTTCTCCATGGCTGGACACCCAAATAATATTCCTTGACGTGCTAAGGGGTATCTAGAGAGTGGGATAGGTTTAATAACTACCCTAACCCTAACGCGTACCCTAACCCTAACCCCTACCCTAACCCTAACACGTACCCTAATCCTAACCCGTACCCTACACCGAGCCCTAACCCTCAAACTAACCCTAACCCTAACCCTAACCCATATCGTACGCCATACCCAAACCCGTACCCGAAACCGTACCCGAACCCGTACCCTAATCAGTACCCTAACCCAAACCCTAACCCTAAGCTACCCTTGACTGCTTCTGCCTCCAATAGATTTCCTAAGCACTAGTGTTTTAAGGAACAGGTTAAAAAGAGAATCCTAATGTGATTTCTTGATAATGGGTGTGTTCCTTATCTTCTCCTAGTGTCTAAACTCTTCTCCATGGCTGGACCCCCAAATAATATTCCTTGACGTGCTAAGGGGTATCTAGACAGTGGGATAGGTTTAATAACTACCCTAACCCTAACGCGTACCCTAACCCTAACCCCTACCCTAACCCTAACACGTACCCTAACCCTAAGCCGTACCCTAACCCAAACCCTAAACCTAAGCTACCCTTGACTGCTTCTGCCTCCAATAGATTTCCTAAGCACTAGTGTTTTAAGGAACAGGTTAAAAAGAGAATCCTAATGTGATTTATTGATAATGGGTGTGTTCCTTATCTTCTCCTAGTGTCTAAACTCTTCTCCATGGCTGGACCCCCAAAAAATATTCCTTAACGTGCTAAGGGGTATCTAGAGAGTGGGATAGGTTTAATAACTACCCTAACCCTAACGCGTACCCTAACCCTAACCCCTACCCTAACCCTAACACGAACCCTAATCCTAACCCGTACCCTAAACCGAGCCCTAAACTTCAAACTAACCCTAACCCTAACCCAAACCCATACCCTACGCCGAACACGAACCCGTACCCGAACCCGTACCCTAAGCCGTGTCCTAACCCTAGCCCTAACCCTAACCCTAACCCTAAGCTACCCTTTACTGCTTCTGCCTCCAATAGATTTCCTAAGCACTAGTGTTTTAAGGAACAGGTTAAAAAGAGAATCCTAATGTGATTTCTTGATAATGGGTGTGTTCTTTATCTTCTCCTAGTGTCTAAACTCTTCTCCATGGCTGGACCCCCAAAAAATATTCCTTGACGTGCTAAGGGGTATCTAGAGAGTGGGATAGGTTTAATAACTACCCTAACCCTAACGCGTACCCTAACCCTAACCCCTACCCTAACCCTAACACGTACCCTAATCCTAACCCGTACCCTAAACCGAGCCCTAACCTTCAAACTAAACCTAACCCTAACCCATACCCTACGCCGTACACGAACCCGTACCCGAAACCGTACCCTAAGCCGTACCCTAACCCTAACCCTAACCCTAAACCTAACCCTAACCGTAAGCTACCCTTGACTGCTTCTGCCTCCAATAGATTTCCTAAGCACTAGTGTTTTAAGGAACAGGTTAAAAAGAGAATCCTAATGTGATTTCTTGATAATGGGTGTGTTCCTTATCTTCTCCTAGTGTCTAAACACTTCTCCATGGCTGGACACCCAAATAATATTCCTTGACGTGCTAAGGGGTATCTAGAGAGTGGGATAGGTTTAATAACTACCCTAACCCTAATGCGTACCCTAACCCTAACACGTACCCTAATCCTAACCCGTACCCTAAACCGAGCCCTAACCCTCAAACTAACCCTAACCCTAACCCTAACCCATACCCTACGCCGTACCCGAACCCGTACCCGAACCCGTACCCTAAGCCGTACCCTAAAGCTAACCCTAACCCTAACCCTAACCCTAACCCTAAGCTACCCTTGACTGCTTCTGCCTCCAATAGATTTCCTAAGCACTAGTGTTTTAAGGAACAGGTTAAAAAGAGAATCCTAATGTGATTTCTTGATAATGGGTGTGTTCCTTATCTTCTCCTAGTGTCTAAACTCTTCTCCATGGCTGGACACCCAAATAATATTCCTTGACGTGCTAAGGGGTATCTAGAGAGTGGGATAGGTTTAATAACTACCCTAACCCTAACGCGTACCCTAACCCTAACCTCTACCCTAACCCTAAGACGTACCCTAATCCTAACCCGTAACCTAAACCGAGCCCTAACCCTCAAACTAACCCTAACCCTAACCCTAACCCATACCCTACGCCATAACAGAACCCGTACCCGAACCCGTACACTAAGCCGTACCTAACCCTAACCATAACCCTAACCCTAAACCTAAACCTAACCCTAACCCTTAGGTACCCTTGACTGCTTCTGCCTCCAATAGATTTCCTAAGCACTAGTGTATTAAGGAACAGGTTAAAAAGAGAATCCTAATGTGATTTCAGGATAATGGGTGTGTTCCTTATCTTCTCCTACTGTCTAAACTCTTCTCCATGGCTGGACCCCCAAATAATATTCCTTGACGTGCTAAGGGGTATCTAGGGAGTGGGATAGGTTTAATAACTACCCTAACCCTAACGCGTACCCTAACCCTAACCCCTACCCTAACCCTAACACGAACCCTAATCCTAACCCGTACCCTAAACCGAGCCCTAACCTTCAAACTAACCCTAACCCTAACCCTAACCCATACGCTACGCCGTACACGAACCCGTACCCGAACCCGTACCCTAAGCCGTACCCTAACCCTAACCCTAATCCTAAGCTACCCTTGACTGCTTCTGCCTCCAATAGATTTCCTAAGCACTAGTGTTTTAAGGAACAGGTTAAAAAGAGAATCCTAATGTGATTTCTTGATAATGGGTGTGTTCCTTATCTTCTCCTAGTGTCTAAACTCTTCTCCATGGCTGGACCCCCAAATAATATTCCTTGACGTGCTAAGGGGTATCTAGAGAGTGGGGATAGGTTTAATAACTACCCTAACCCTAACGCGTACCCTAACCCTAACCCCTACCCTAACCCTAAGACGTACCCTAATCCTAACCCGTACCCTAAACCGAGCCCTAACCCTCAAACTAACCCTAACCTTAACCCATATCCTACGCCATACCCAAACGCGTACCCGAACCCGTACCCGAACCCGTACCCTAAGCCGTACCCTAACCCAAACCCTAACCCTAAGCTACCCTTGACTGCTTCTGCCTCCAATAGATTTCCTAAGCAGTAGTGTTTTAAGGAACAGGTTAAAAAGAGAATCCTAATGTGATTTATTGATAATGGGTGTGTTCCTTATCTTCTCCTAGTGTCTAAACTCTTCTCCATGGCTGCACCCCCAAATAATATTCCTTGACGTGCTAAGGGGTATCTAGAGAGTGGGATATGTTTAATAACTACCCTAACCCTAACGCGTACCCTAACCCTAACCCCTACCCTAACCCTAACACGTACACTAATCCTAACACGTAACCTAAACCGAGCCCTAACCCTCAAACTAACCCTAACCCTAAACCTAACCCATACCCTACGCCGTACCCGAACCCGTACCCGAACCCGTACCCTAAGCCGTACCCTAACCCTAACCCTAACCCTAAGCTACCCTTGACTGCTTCTGCCTCCAATAGATTTCCTAAGCACTAGTGTTTTAAGGAACAGGTTAAAAAGAGAATCCTAATGTGATTTCTTGAGAATGGGTGTGTTCCTTATCTTCTCCTAGTGTCTAAACTCTTCTCCATGGCTGGACCCCCAAATAATATTCCTTGACGTGCTAAGGGTTATCTAGAGAGTGGGATAGGTTTAATAACTACCCTAACCCTAACGCGTACCCTAACCCTAACCTCTACCCTAACCCTAAGACGTACCCTAATCCTAACCCGTAACCTAAACCGAGCCCTAACCCTCAAACTAACCCTAACCCTAACCCTAACCCATACCCTACGCCATAACCGAACCCGTACCCGAACCCGTACACTAAGCCGTACCTAACCCTAACCATAACCCTAACCCTAAACCTAAACCTAACCCTAACCCTAAGCTACCCTTGACTGCTTCTGCCTCCAATAGATTTCCTAAGCACTAGTGTATTAAGGAACAGGTTAAAAAGAGAATCCTAATGTGATTTCAGGATAATGGGTGTGTTCCTTATCTTCTCCTACTGTCTAAACTCTTCTCCATGGCTGGACCCCCAAATAATATTCCTTGACGTGCTAAGGGGTATCTAGGGAGTGGGATAGGTTTAATAACTACCCTAACCCTAACGCGTACCCTAACCCTAACCCCTACCCTAACCCTAACACGAACCCTAATCCTAACCCGTACCCTAAACCGAGCCTTAACCTTCAAACTAACCCTAACCCTAACCCTAACCCATACGCTACGCCGTACACGAACCCGTACCCGAACCCGTACCCTAAGCCGTACCCTAACCCTAACCCTAACCCTAAGCTACCCTTGACTGCTTCTGCCTCCAATAGATTTCCTAAGCACTAGTGTTTTAAGGAACAGGTTAAAAAGAGAATCCTAATGTGATTTCTTGATAATGGGTGTGTTCCTTATCTTCTCCTAGTGTCTAAACTCTTCTCCATGGCTGGACCCCCAAATAATATTCCTTGACGTGCTAAGGGGTATCTAGAGAGTGGGATAGGTTTAATAACTACCCTAACCCTAACGCGTACCCTAACCCTAACCCCTACCCTAACCCTAAGACGTACCCTAATACTAACCCGTACCCTAAACCGAGCCCTAACCCTCAAACTAACCCTAACCCTAACCCATATCCTACGCCATACCCAAACGCGTACCCGAACCCGTACCCGAACCCGTACCCTAAGCCGTACCCTAACCCAAACCCTAACCCTAAGCTACCCTTGACTGCTTCTGCCTCCAATAGATTTCCTAAGCACTAGTGTTTTAAGGAACAGGTTAAAAAGAGAATCCTAATGTGATTTATTGATAATGGGTGTGTTCCTTATCTTCTCCTAGTGTCTAAACTCTTCTCCATGGCTGCACCCCCAAATAATATTCCTTGACGTGCTAAGGGGTATCTAGAGAGTGGGATATGTTTAATAACTACCCTAACCCTAACGCGTACCCTAACCCTAACCCCTACCCTAACCCTAACACGTACCCTAATCCTAACACGTAACCTAAACCGAGCCCTAACCCTCAAACTAACCCTAACCCTAAACCTAACCCATACCCTACGCCGTACCCGAACCCGTACCCGAACCCGTACCCTAAGCCGTACCCTAACCCTAACCCTAACCCTAAGCTACCCTTGACTGCTTCTGCCTCCAATAGATTTCCTAAGCACTAGTGTTTTAAGGAACAGGTTAAAAAGAGAATCCTAATGTGATTTCTTGATAATGGGTGTGTTCCTTATCTTCTCCTAGTGTCTAAACTCTTCTCCATGGCTGGACCCCCAAATAATATTCCTTGACGTGCTAAGGGGTATCTAGAGAGTGGGATAGGTTTAATAACTACCCTAACCCTAACGCGTACCCTAACCCTAACCCCTACCCTAACCCTAACACGTACCCTAATCCTAACCCGTACCCTAAACCGAGCCCTAACCCTCAAACTAACCCTAACCCTAACCCTAACCCATACCCTACGCCGTACCCGAACCCGTACCCGAACCCGTACCCTAAGCCATACCCTAACCCTAACCCTAACCGTAACCCTAACCCTAAGCTACCCTTGACTGCTTCTGCCTCCAATAGATTTCCTAAGCACTAGTGTATTAAGGAACAGGTTAAAAAGAGAATCCTAATGTGATTTCTTGATAATGGGTGTGTTCCTTATCTTCTCCTAGTGTCTAAACTCTTCTCCATGGCTGGACCCCCAAATAATATTCCTTGACGTGCTAAGGAGTATCTAGAGAGTGGGATAGGTTTAATAACTACCCTAACCCTAACGCGTACCCTAACCCTAACCCCTACCCTATCCCTAACACGAACCCTAATCCTAACCCGTACCCTAAACCGAGCCCTAACCTTCAAACTAACCCTAACCCTAACCCAAACCCATACACTACGCCGTACACGAACCCTTACCCGAACCCGTACCCTAAGCCGTGTCCTAACCCTAGCCCTAACCCTAACCCTAACCCTAAGCTACCCTTGACTGCTTCTGCCTCCAATAGATTTCCTAAGCACTAGTGTTTTAAGGAACAGGTTAAAAAGAGAATCCTAATGTGATTTCTTGATAATGGGTGTGTTCCTTATCTTCTCCTAGTGTCTAAACTCTTCTCCATGGCTGGACCCCCAAATAATATTCCTTGACGTGCTAAGGGGTATCTAGAGTGTGGGATAGGTTTAATAACTACCCTAACCCTAACGCGTACCCTAACCCTAACACCTACCCTAACCCTAACACGTACCCTAATCCTAACCCGTAACCTAAACCGAGCCCTAACCCTCAAACTAACCCTAACCCTAAACCTAACCCATACCCTACGCCGTACCCGAACCCGTACCCGAACCCGTACCCGAACCCGTACCCTAAGCCGTACCCTAACCCTAACCCTAACCCTAAGCTACCCTTGACTGCTTCTGCCTCCAATAGATTTCCTAAGCACTAGTGTTTTAAGGAACAGGTTAAAAAGAGAATCCTAATGTGATTTCTTGATAATGGGTGTGTTCCTTATCTTCTCCTAGTGTCTAAACTCTTCTCCATGGCTGGACCCCCAAATAATATTCCTTGACGTGCTAAGGGGTATCTAGAGAGTGGGATAGGTTTAATAACTACCCTAACCCTAACGCGTACCCTAACCCTAACCCCTCCCCTATCCCTAACACGAACCCTAATCCTAACTCGTACCCTAAACCGAGCCCTAACCTTCAAACTAACCCTAACCCTAACCCAAACCCATACCGTACGCCGTACACGAAACCGTACCCGAACCCGTAACCTAAGCCGTGTCCTAACACTAGCCCTAACCCTAACCCTAACCTTAATCTACCCTTGACTGCTTTTGCCTCCAATAGATTTCCTAAGCACTAGTGTTTTAAGGAACAGGTTAAAAAGAGAATCCTAATGTGATTTCTTGATAATGGGTGTGTTCCTTATCTTCTCCTAGTGTCTAAACTCTTCTCCATGGCTGGACCCCCAAATAATATTCCTTGACGTGCTATGGGGTATCTAGAGAGTGGGATAGGTTTAATAACTACCCTAACCCTAACGCGTACCCTAACCCTAACCCCTACCCTAACCCTAACACGAACCCTAATCCTAACCCGTACCCTAAACCGAGCCCTAACCTTCAAACTAACCCTAACCCTAACCCTAACCCATACCCTACAGCGTACACGAACCCGTACCCGAACCCGTACCCTAAGCCGTACCCTAACCCTAACCCTAACCCTAAGCTACCCTTGACTGCTTCTGCCTCCAATAGATTTCCTAAGCACTAGTGTTTTAAGGAACAGGTTAAAAAGAGAATCCTAATGTGATTTCTTGATAATGGGTGTGTTCCTTATCTTCTCCTAGTGTCTAAACTCTTCTCCATGGCTGGACCCCCAAATAATATTCCTTGACGTGCTAAGGGCTATCTAGAGTGTGGGATAGGTTTAATAACTACCCTAACCCTAACGCGTACCCTAACCCTAACCCCTACCCTAACCCTAACACGTACCCTAATCCTAACCCGTAACCTAAACCGAGCCCTAACCCTCAAACTAACCCTAACCCTAAACCTAACCCATACCCTACGCCGTACCCGAACCCGTACCCGAACCCGTACCCGAACCCGTACCCTAAGCCGTACCCTAACCCTAACCCTAACCCTAAGCTACCCTTGACTGCTTCTGCCTCCAATAGATTTCCTAAGCACTAGTGTTTTAAGGAACAGGTTAAAAAGAGAATCCTAATGTGATTTCAGGATAATGGGTGTGTTCCTTATCTTCTCCAAGTGTCTAAACTCTTCTCCATGGCTGGACCCCCAAATAATATTCCTTGACGTGCTAAGGGGTATGTAGAGAGTGGGATAGGTTTAATAACTACCCTAACCCTAACGCGTACCCTAACCCTAACCCCTACCCTAACCCTAACACGTACCCTAATCCTAACCCGTAACCTAAACCGAGCCCTAACCCTCAAACTAACCCTAACCCTAAACCTAACCCATACCCTACGCCGTACCCGAACCCGTAACCGAACCCGTACCCGAACCCGTACCCTAAGCCGTACCCTAACCCTAACCCTAACCCTAAGCTACCCTTGACTGCTTCTGCCTCCAATAGATTTCCTAAGCACTAGTGTTTTAAGGAACAGGTTAAAAAGAGAATCCTAATGTGATTTCTTGATAATGGGTGTGTTCCTTATCTTCTCCTAGTGTCTAAACTCTTCTCCATGGCTGGACCCCCAAATAATATTCCTTGACGTGCTAAGGGGTATCTAGAGAGTGGGATAGGTTTAATAACTACCCTAACCCTAACGCGTACCCTAACCCTAACCCCTACCCTAACCCTAACACGTACCCTAATCCTAACCCGTACCCTAAACCGAGCCCTAACCTTCAAACTAACCCTAACCCTAACCCATACCCTACGCCGTACACGAACCCGTACCCGAAACCGTACCCTAAGCCGTACCCTAACCCTAACCCTAACCCTAAACCTAACCCTAACCCTAAGCTACCCTTGACTGCTTCTGCCTCCAATAGATTTCCTAAGCACTAGTGTTTTAAGGAACAGGTTAAAAAGAGAATCCTAATGTGATTTCTTGATAATGGGTGTGTTCCTTATCTTCTCCTAGTGTCTAAACTCTTCTCCATGGCTGGACACCCAAATAATATTCCTTGACGTGCTAAGGGGTATCTAGAGAGTGGGATAGGTTTAATAACTACCCTAACCCTAACGCGTACCCTAACCCTAACACGTACCCTAATCCTAACCCGTACCCTAAACCGAGCCCTAACCCTCAAACTAACCCTAACCCTAACCCTAACCCATACCCTACGCCGTACCCGAACCCGTACCCGAACCCGTACCCTAAGCCGTACCCTAAAGCTAACCCTAACCCTAACCCTAACCCTAACCCTAAGCTACCCTTGACTGCTTCTGCCTCCAATAGATTTCCTAAGCACTAGTGTTTTAAGGAACAGGTTAAAAAGAGAATCCTAATGTGATTTCTTGATAATGCGTGTGTTCCTTATCTTCTCCTAGTGTCTAAACTCTTCTCCATGGCTGGACCCCCAAATAATATTCCTTGACGTGCTAAGGGTTATCTAGAGAGTGGGATAGGTTTAATAACTACCCTAACCCTAACGCGTACCCTAACCCTAACCTCTACCCTAACCCTAAGACGTACCCTAATCCTAACCCGTAACCTAAACCGAGCCCTAACCCTCAAACTAACCCTAACCATAACCCTAACCCATACCCTACGCCATACCCGAACCTGTACCCGAACCCGTACACTAAGCCGTACCTAACCCTAACCATAACCCTAACCCTAAACCTAACCCTAAGCTACCCTTGACTGCTTCTGCCTCCAATAGATTTCCTAAGCACTAGTGTATTAAGGAACAGGTTAAAAAGAGAATCCTAATGTGATTTCAGGATAATGGGTGTGTTCCTTATCTTCTCCTACTGTCTAAACTCTTCTCCATGGCTGGACCCCCAAATAATATTCCTTGACGTGCTAAGGGGTATCTAGGGAGTGGGATAGGTTTAATAACTACCCTACCCCTAACGCGTACCCTAACCCTAACCCCTACCCTAAACCTAACACGAACCCTAATCCTAACCCGTACCCTAAACCGAGCCCTAACCTTCAAACTAACCCTAACCCTAACCCTAACCCATACGCTACGCCGTACACGAACCCGTACCCGAACCCGTACCCTAAGCCGTACCCTAACCCTAACCCTAACCCTAAGCTACCCTTGACTGCTTCTGCCTCCAATAGATTTCTTAAGCACTAGTGTTTTAACGAACAGGTTAAAAAGAGAATCCTAATGTGATTTATTGATAATGGGTGTGTTCCTTATCTTCTCCTAGTGTCTAAACTCTTCTCCATGGCTGGACCCCCAAATAATATTCCTTGACGTGCTAAGGGGTATCTAGAGAGTGGGATAGGTTTAATAACTACCCTAACCCTAACGCGTACCCTAACCCTAACCCCTACCCTAACCCTAACACGTACCCTAATCCTAACACGTAACCTAAACCGAGCCCTAACCCTCAAACTAACCCTAATCCTAAACCTAACCCATACCCTACGCCGTACCCGAACCCGTACCCGAACCCGTACCCGAACCCGTACCCTAAGCCGTACCCTAACCCTAACCCTAACCCTAAGCTACCCTTGACTGCTTCTGCCTCCAATAGATTTCCTAAGCACTAGTGTTTTAAGGAACAGGTTAAAAAGAGAATCCTAATGTGATTTCTTGATAATGGGTGTGTTCCTTATCTTCTCCTAGTGTCTAAACTCTTCTCCATGGCTGGACCCCCAAATAATATTCCTTGACGTGCTAAGGGGTATCTAGAGAGTGGGATAGGTTTAATAACTACCCTAACCCTAACGCGTACCCTAACCCTAACCCCTCCCCTATCCCTAACACGAACCCTAATCCTAACTCGTACCCTAAACCGAGCCCTAACCTTCAAACTAACCCTAACCCTAACCCAAACCCATACACTACGCCGTACACGAACCCTTACCCGAACCCGTACCCTAAGCCGTGTCCTAACCCTAGCCCTAACCCTAACCCTAACCCTAAGCTACCCTTGACTGCTTCTGCCTCCAATAGATTTCCTAAGCACTAGTGTTTTAAGGAACAGGTTAAAAAGAGAATCCTAATGTGATTTCAGGATAATGGGTGTGTTCCTTATCTTCTCCTAGTGTCTAAACTCTTCTCCATGGCTGGACACCCAAATAATATTCCTTGACGTGCTAAGGGGTATCTAGAGAGTGGGATAGGTTTAATAACTACCCTAACCCTAACGCGTACCCTAACCCTAACACGTACCCTAATCCTAACCCGTACCCTAAACCGAGCCCTAACCCTCAAACTAACCCTAACCCTAACCCTAACCCATACCCTACGCCGTACCCGAACCCGTACCCGAACCCGTACCCTAAGCCGTACCCTAAAGCTAACCCTAACCCTAACCCTAACCCTAACCCTAAGCTACCCTTGACTGCTTCTGCCTCCAATAGATTTCCTAAGCACTAGTGTTTTAAGGAACAGGTTAAAAAGAGAATCCTAATGTGATTTCTTGATAATGCGTGTGTTCCTTATCTTCTCCTAGTGTCTAAACTCTTCTCCATGGCTGGACCCCCAAATAATATTCCTTGACGTGCTAAGGGTTATCTAGAGAGTGGGATAGGTTTAATAACTACCCTAACCCTAACGCGTACCCTAACCCTAACCTCTACCCTAACCCTAAGACGTACCCTAATCCTAACCCGTAACCTAAACCGAGCCCTAACCCTCAAACTAACCCTAACCATAACCCTAACCCATACCCTACGCCATACCCGAACCCGTACCCGAACCCGTACACTAAGCCGTACCTAACCCTAACCATAACCCTAACCCTAAACCTAACCCTAAGCTACCCTTGACTGCTTCTGCCTCCAATAGATTTCCTAAGCACTAGTGTATTAAGGAACAGGTTAAAAAGAGAATCCTAATGTGATTTCAGGATAATGGGTGTGTTCCTTATCTTCTCCTACTGTCTAAACTCTTCTCCATGGCTGGACCCCCAAATAATATTCCTTGACGTGCTAAGGGGTATCTAGGGAGTGGGATAGGTTTAATAACTACCCTACCCCTAACGCGTACCCTAACCCTAACCCCTACCCTAAACCTAACACGAACCCTAATCCTAACCCGTACCCTAAACCGAGCCCTAACCTTCAAACTAACCCTAACCCTAACCCTAACCCATACGCTACGCCGTACACGAACCCGTACCCGAACCCGTACCCTAAGCCGTACCCTAACCCTAACCCTAACCCTAAGCTACCCTTGACTGCTTCTGCCTCCAATAGATTTCTTAAGCACTAGTGTTTTAACGAACAGGTTAAAAAGAGAATCCTAATGTGATTTATTGATAATGGGTGTGTTCCTTATCTTCTCCTAGTGTCTAAACTCTTCTCCATGGCTGGACCCCCAAATAATATTCCTTGACGTGCTAAGGGGTATCTAGAGAGTGGGATAGGTTTAATAACTACCCTAACCCTAACGCGTACCCTAACCCTAACCCCTACCCTAACCCTAACACGTACCCTAATCCTAACACGTAACCTAAACCGAGCCCTAACCCTCAAACTAACCCTAATCCTAAACCTAACCCATACCCTACGCCGTACCCGAACCCGTACCCGAACCCGTACCCGAACCCGTACCCTAAGCCGTACCCTAACCCTAACCCTAACCCTAAGCTACCCTTGACTGCTTCTGCCTCCAATAGATTTCCTAAGCACTAGTGTTTTAAGGAACAGGTTAAAAAGAGAATCCTAATGTGATTTCTTGATAATGGGTGTGTTCCTTATCTTCTCCTAGTGTCTAAACTCTTCTCCATGGCTGGACCCCCAAATAATATTCCTTGACGTGCTAAGGGGTATCTAGAGAGTGGGATAGGTTTAATAACTACCCTAACCCTAACGCGTACCCTAACCCTAACCCCTCCCCTATCCCTAACACGAACCCTAATCCTAACTCGTACCCTAAACCGAGCCCTAACCTTCAAACTAACCCTAACCCTAACCCAAACCCATACACTACGCCGTACACGAACCCTTACCCGAACCCGTACCCTAAGCCGTGTCCTAACCCTAGCCCTAACCCTAACCCTAACCCTAAGCTACCCTTGACTGCTTCTGCCTCCAATAGATTTCCTAAGCACTAGTGTTTTAAGGAACAGGTTAAAAAGGGAATCCTAATGTGATTTCTTGATAATGGGTGTGTTCCTTATCTTCTCCTAGTGTCTAAACTCTTCTCCATGGCTGGACCCCCAAATAATATTCCTTGACGTGCTAAGGGGTATCTAGAGTGTGGGATAGGTTTAATAACTACCCTAACCCTAACGCGTACCCTAACCCTAACACCTACCCTAACCCTAACACGTACCCTAATCCTAACCCGTAACCTAAACCGAGCCCTAACCCTCAAACTAACCCTAACGCTAAACCTAACCCATACCCTACGCCGTACCCGAACCCGTACCCGAACCCGTACCCGAACCCGTACCCTAAGCCGTACCCTAACCCTAACCCTAACCCTAAGCTACCCTTGACTGCTTCTGCCTCCAATAGATTTCCTAAGCACTAGTGTTTTAAGGAACAGGTTAAAAAGAGAATCCTAATGTGATTTCTTGATAATGGGTGTGTTCCTTATCTTCTCCTAGTGTCTAAACTCTTCTCCATGGCTGGACCCCCAAATAATATTCCTTGACGTGCTAAGGGGTATCTAGAGAGTGGGATAGGTTTAATAACTACCCTAACCCTAACGCGTACCCTAACCCTAACCCCTCCCCTATCCCTAACACGAACCCTAATCCTAACTCGTACCCTAAACCGAGCCCTAACCTTCAAACTAACCCTAACCCTAACCCAAACCCATACCGTACGCCGTACACGAAACCGTACCCGAACCCGTAACCTAAGCCGTGTCCTAACACTAGCCCTAACCCTAACCCTAACCTTAATCTACCCTTGACTGCTTTTGCCTCCAATAGATTTCCTAAGCACTAGTGTTTTAAGGAACAGGTTAAAAAGAGAATCCTAATGTGATTTATTGATAATGGGTGTGTTCCTTATCTTCTCCTAGTGTCTAAACTCTTCTCCATGGCTGGACCCCCAAATAATATTCCTTGACGTGCTATGGGGTATCTAGAGAGTGGGATAGGTTTAATAACTACCCTAACCCTAACGCGTACCCTAACCCTAACCCCTACCCTAACCCTAACACGAACCCTAATCCTAACCCGTACCCTAAACCGAGCCCTAACCTTCAAACTAACCCTAACCCTAACCCTAACCCATACCCTACAGCGTACACGAACCCGTACCCGAACCCGTACCCTAAGCCGTACCCTAACCCTAACCCTAACCCTAAGCTACCCTTGACTGCTTCTGCCTCCAATAGATTTCCTAAGCACTAGTGTTTTAAGGAACAGGTTAAAAAGAGAATCCTAATGTGATTTCAGGATAATGGGTGTGTTCCTTATCTTCTCCAAGTGTCTAAACTCTTCTCCATGGCTGGACCCCCAAATAATATTCCTTGACGTGCTAAGGGGTATGTAGAGAGTGGGATAGGTTTAATAACTACCCTAACCCTAACGCGTACCCTAACCCTAACCCCTACCCTAACCCTAACACGTACCCTAATCCTAACCCGTAACCTAAACCGAGCCCTAACCCTCAAACTAACCCTAACCCTAAACCTAACCCATACCCTACGCCGTACCCGAACCCGTAACCGAACCCGTACCCGAACCCGTACCCTAAGCCGTACCCTAACCCTAACCCTAACCCTAAGCTACCCTTGACTGCTTCTGCCTCCAATAGATTTCCTAAGCACTAGTGTTTTAAGGAACAGGTTAAAAAGAGAATCCTAATGTGATTTCTTGATAATGGGTGTGTTCCTTATCTTCTCCTAGTGTCTAAACTCTTCTCCATGGCTGGACCCCCAAATAATATTCCTTGACGTGCTAAGGGGTATCTAGAGAGTGGGATAGGTTTAATAACTACCCTAACCCTAACGCGTACCCTAACCCTAACCCCTACCCTAACCCTAACACGTACCCTAATCCTAACCCGTACCCTAAACCGAGCCCTAACCTTCAAACTAACCCTAACCCTAACCCATACCCTACGCCGTACACGAACCCGTACCCGAAACCGTACCCTAAGCCGTACCCTAACCCTAACCCTAACCCTAAACCTAACCCTAACCCTAAGCTACCCTTGACTGCTTCTGCCTCCAATAGATTTCCTAAGCACTAGTGTTTTAAGGAACAGGTTAAAAAGAGAATCCTAATGTGATTTCTTGATAATGGGTGTGTTCCTTATCTTCTCCTAGTGTCTAAACTCTTCTCCATGGCTGGACACCCAAATAATATTCCTTGACGTGCTAAGGGGTATCTAGAGAGTGGGATAGGTTTAATAACTACCCTAACCCTAACGCGTACCCTAACCCTAACACGTACCCTAATCCTAACCCGTACCCTAAACCGAGCCCTAACCCTCAAACTAACCCTAACCCTAACCCTAACCCATACCCTACGCCGTACCCGAACCCGTACCCGAACCCGTACCCTAAGCCGTACCCTAAAGCTAACCCTAACCCTAACCCTAACCCTAACCCTAAGCTACCCTTGACTGCTTCTGCCTCCAATAGATTTCCTAAGCACTAGTGTTTTAAGGAACAGGTTAAAAAGAGAATCCTAATGTGATTTCTTGATAATGGGTGTGTTCCTTATCTTCTCCTAGTGTCTAAACTCTTCTCCATGGCTGGACCCCCAAATAATATTCCTTGACGTGCTAAGGGTTATCTAGAGAGTGGGATAGGTTTAATAACTACCCTAACCCTAACGCGTACCCTAACCCTAACCTCTACCCTAACCCTAAGACGTACCCTAATCCTAACCCGTAACCTAAACCGAGCCCTAACCCTCAAACTAACCCTAACCATAACCCTAACCCATACCCTACGCCATACCCGAACCCGTACCCGAACCCGTACACTAAGCCGTACCTAACCCTAACCATAACCCTAACCCTAAACCTAACCCTAAGCTACCCTTGACTGCTTCTGCCTCCAATAGATTTCCTAAGCACTAGTGTATTAAGGAACAGGTTAAAAAGAGAATCCTAATGTGATTTCAGGATAATGGGTGTGTTCCTTATCTTCTCCTACTGTCTAAACTCTTCTCCATGGCTGGACCCCCAAATAATATTCCTTGACGTGCTAAGGGGTATCTAGGGAGTGGGATAGGTTTAATAACTACCCTACCCCTAACGCGTACCCTAACCCTAACCCCTACCCTAAACCTAACACGAACCCTAATCCTAACCCGTACCCTAAACCGAGCCCTAACCTTCAAACTAAACCTAACCCTAACCCTAACCCATACGCTACGCCGTACACGAACCCGTACCCGAACCCGTACCCTAAGCCGTACCCTAACCCTAACCCTAACCCTAAGCTACCCTTGACTGCTTCTGCCTCCAATAGATTTCTTAAGCACTAGTGTTTTAACGAACAGGTTAAAAAGAGAATCCTAATGTGATTTATTGATAATGGGTGTGTTCCTTATCTTCTCCTAGTGTCTAAACTCTTCTCCATGGCTGGACCCCCAAATAATATTCCTTGACGTGCTAAGGGGTATCTAGAGAGTGGGATAGGTTTAATAACTACCCTAACCCTAACGCGTACCCTAACCCTAACCCCTACCCTAACACTAACACGTAACCTAATCCTAACACGTAACCTAAACCGAGCCCTAACCCTCAAACTAACCCTAATCCTAAACCTAACCCATACCCTACGCCGTACCCGAACCCGTACCCGAACCCGTACCCGAACCCGTACCCTAAGCCGTACCCTAACCCTAACCCTAACCCTAAGCTACCCTTGACTGCATCTGCCTCCAATAGATTTCCTAAGCACTAGTGTTTTAAGGAACAGGTTAAAAAGAGAATCCTAATGTGATTTCTTGATAATGGGTGTGTTCCTTATCTTCTCCTAGTGTCTAAACTCTTCTCCATGGCTGGACCCCCAAATAATATTCCTTGACGTGATAAGGGGTATCTAGAGTGTGGGATAGGTTTAATAACTACCCTAACCCTAACGCGTACCCTAACCCTAACCCCTACCCTAACCCTAACACGTACCCTAATCCTAACCCGTAACCTAAACCGAGCCCTAACCCTCAAACTAACCCTAACCCTAAACCTAACCCATACCCTACGCCGTACCCGAACCCGTACCCGAACCCGTACCCGAACCCGTACCCTAAGCCGTACCCTAACCCTAACCCTAACCCTAAGCTACCCTTGACTGCTTCTGCCTCCAATAGATTTCCTAAGCACTAGTGTTTTAAGGAACAGGTTAAAAAGAGAATCCTAATGTGATTTCAGGATAATGGGTGTGTTCCTTATCTTCTCCTAGTGTCTAAACTCTTCTCCATGGCTGGACCCCCAAATAATATTCCTTGACGTGCTAAGGGGTATCTAGGGAGTGGGATAGGTTTAATAACTACCCTAACCCTAACGCGTACCCTAACCCTAACCCCTACCCTAACCCTAACACGAACCCTAATCCTAACCCGTACCCTAAACCGAGCCCTAACCTTCAAACTAACCCTAACCCTAACCCTAACCCATACGCTACGCCGTACACGAACCCGTACCCGAACCCGTACCCTAAGCCGTACCCTAACCCTAACCCTAACCCTAAGCTACCCTTGACTGCTTCTGCCTCCAATAGATTTCCTAAGCACTAGTGTTTTAAGGAACAGGTTAAAAAGAGAATCCTAATGTGATTTCTTGATAATGGGTGTGTTCCTTATCTTCTCCTAGTGTCTAAACTCTTCTCCATGGCTGGACCCCCAAATAATATTCCTTGACGTGCTAAGGGGTATCTAGAGAGTGGGATAGGTTTAATAACTACCCTAACCCTAACGCGTACCCTAACCCTAACCCCTACCCTAACCCTAACACGTACCCTAACCCTAAGCCGTACCCTAACCCAAACCCTAACCCTAAGCTACCCTTGACTGCTTCTGCCTCCAATAGATTTCCTAAGCACTATTGTTTTAAGGAACAGGTTAAAAAGAGAATCCTAATGTGATTTATTGATAATGGGTGTGTTCCTTATCTTCTCCTAGTGTCTAAACTCTTCTCCATGGCTGGACCCCCAAATAATATTCCTTGACGTGCTAAGGGGTATCTAGAGAGTGGGATAGGTTTAATAACTACCCTAACACTAACGCGTACCCTAACCCTAACCCCTACCCTAACCCTAACACGTACCCTAATCCTAACCCGTAACCTAAACCGAGCCCTAACCCTCAAACTAACCCTAACCCTAAACCTAACCCATACCCTACGCCGTACCCGAACCCGTACCCGAACCCGTACCCGAACCCGTACCCTAAGCCGTACCCTAACCCTAACCCTAACCCTAAGCTACCCTTGACTGCTTCTGACTCCAATAGATTTCCTAAGCACTAGTGTTTTAAGGAACAGGTTAAAAAGAGAATCCTAATGTGATTTCTTGATAATGGGTGTGTTCCTTATCTTCTCCTAGTGTCTAAACTCTTCTCCATGGTTGGACCCCCAAATAATATTCCTTGACGTGCTAAGGGGTATCTAGAGAGTGGGATAGGTTTAATAACTACCCTAACCCTAACGCGTACCCTAACCCTAACCCCTACCCTAACCCTAACACGAACCCTAATCCTAACCCGTACCCTAAACCGAGCCCTAAACTTCAAACTAACCCTAACCCTAACCCAAACCCATACCCTACGCCGAACACGAACCCGTACCCGAACCCGTACCCTAAGCCGTGTCCTAACCCTAGCCCTAACCCTAACCCTAACCCTAAGCTACCCTTTACTGCTTCTGCCTCCAATAGATTTCCTAAGCACTAGTGTTTTAAGGAACAGGTTAAAAAGAGAATCCTAATGTGATTTCTTGATAATGGGTGTGTTCTTTATCTTCTCCTAGTGTCTAAACTCTTCTCCATGGCTGGACCCCCAAAAAATATTCCTTGACGTGCTAAGGGGTATCTAGAGAGTGGGATAGGTTTAATAACTACCCTAACCCTAACGCGTACCCTAACCCTAACCCCTACCCTAACCCTAACACGTACCCTAATCCTAACCCGTACCCTAAACCGAGCCCTAACCTTCAAACTAAACCTAACCCTAACCCATACCCTACGCCGTACACGAACCCGTACCCGAAACCGTACCCTAAGCCGTACCCTAACCCTAACCCTAACCCTAAACCTAACCCTAACCCTAAGCTACCCTTGACTGCTTCTGCCTCCAATAGATTTCCTAAGCACTAGTGTTTTAAGGAACAGGTTAAAAAGAGAATCCTAATGTGATTTCTTGATAATGGGTGTGTTCCTTATCTTCTCCTAGTGTCTAAACACTTCTCCATGGCTGGACACCCAAATAATATTCCTTGACGTGCTAAGGGGTATCTAGAGAGTGGGATAGGTTTAATAACTACCCTAACCCTAACGCGTACCCTAACCCTAACACGTACCCTAATCCTAACCCGTACCCTAAACCGAGCCCTAACCCTCAAACTAACCCTAACCCTAACCCTAACCCATACCCTACGCCGTACCCGAACCCGTACCCGAACCCGTACCCTAAGCCGTACCCTAAAGCTAACCCTAACCCTAACCCTAACCCTAACCCTAAGCTACCCTTGACTGCTTCTGCCTCCAATAGATTTCCTAAGCACTAGTGTTTTAAGGAACAGGTTAAAAAGAGAATCCTAATGTGATTTCTTGATAATGGGTGTGTTCCTTATCTTCTCCTAGTGTCTAAACTCTTCTCCATGGCTGGACACCCAAATAATATTCCTTGACGTGCTAAGGGGTATCTAGAGAGTGGGATAGGTTTAATAACTACCCTAACCCTAACGCGTACCCTAACCCTAACCTCTACCCTAACCCTAAGACGTACCCTAATCCTAACCCGTAACCTAAACCGAGCCCTAACCCTCAAACTAACCCTAACCCTAACCCTAACCCATACCCTACGCCATAACAGAACCCGTACCCGAACCCGTACACTAAGCCGTACCTAACCCTAACCATAACCCTAACCCTAAACCTAAACCTAACCCTAACCCTAAGCTACCCTTGACTGCTTCTGCCTCCAATAGATTTCCTAAGCACTAGTGTATTAAGGAACAGGTTAAAAAGAGAATCCTAATGTGATTTCAGGATAATGGGTGTGTTCCTTATCTTCTCCTACTGTCTAAACTCTTCTCCATGGCTGGACCCCCAAATAATATTCCTTGACGTGCTAAGGGGTATCTAGGGAGTGGGATAGGTTTAATAACTACCCTAACCCTAACGCGTACCCTAACCCTAACCCCTACCCTAACCCTAACACGAACCCTAATCCTAACCCGTACCCTAAACCGAGCCCTAACCTTCAAACTAACCCTAACCCTAACCCTAACCCATACGCTACGCCGTACACGAACCCGTACCCGAACCCGTACCCTAAGCCGTACCCTAACCCTAACCCTAATCCTAAGCTACCCTTGACTGCTTCTGCCTCCAATAGATTTCCTAAGCACTAGTGTTTTAAGGAACAGGTTAAAAAGAGAATCCTAATGTGATTTCTTGATAATGGGCGTGTTCCTTATCTTCTCCTAGTGTCTAAACTCTTCTCCATGGCTGGACCCCCAAATAATATTCCTTGACGTGCTAAGGGGTATCTAGAGAGTGGGATAGGTTTAATAACTAACCTAACCCTAACGCGTACCCTAACCCTAACCCCTACCCTAACCCTAAGACGTACCCTAATCCTAACCCGTACCCTAAACCGAGCCCTAACCCTCAAACTAACCCTAACCCTAACCCATATCCTACGCCATACCCAAACGCGTACCCGAACCCGTACCCGAACCCGTACCCTAAGCCGTACCCTAACCCAAACCCTAACCCTAAGCTACCCTTGACTGCTTCTGCCTCCAATAGATTTCCTAAGCACTAGTGTTTTAAGGAACAGGTTAAAAAGAGAATCCTAATGTGATTTATTGATAATGGGTGTGTTCCTTATCTTCTCCTAGTGTCTAAACTCTTCTCCATGGCTGCACCACCAAATAATATTCCTTGACGTGCTAAGGGGTATCTAGAGAGTGGGATATGTTTAATAACTACCCTAACCCTAACGCGTACCCTAACCCTAACCCCTACCCTAACCCTAACACGTACACTAATCCTAACACGTAACCTAAACCGAGCCCTAACCCTCAAACTAACCCTAACCCTAAACCTAACCCATACCCTACGCCGTACCCGAACCCGTACCCGAACCCGTACCCTAAGCCGTACCCTAACCCTAACCCTAACCCTAAGCTACCCTTGACTGCTTCTGCCTCCAATAGATTTCCTAAGCACTAGTGTTTTAAGGAACAGGTTAAAAAGAGAATCCTAATGTGATTTCTTGATAATGGGTGTGTTCCTTATCTTCTCCTAGTGTCTAAACTCTTCTCCATGGCTGGACCCCCAAATAATATTCCTTGACGTGCTAAGGGTTATCTAGAGAGTGGGATAGGTTTAATAACTACCCTAACCCTAACGCGTACCCTAACCCTAACCTCTACCCTAACCCTAAGACGTACCCTAATCCTAACCCGTAACCTAAACCGAGCCCTAACCCTCAAACTAACCCTAACCCTAACCCTAACCCATACCCTACGCCATAACCGAACCCGTACCCGAACCCGTACACTAAGCCGTACCTAACCCTAACCATAACCCTAACCCTAAACCTAAACCTAACCCTAACCCTAAGCTACCCTTGACTGCTTCTGCCTCCAATAGATTTCCTAAGCACTAGTGTATTAAGGAACAGGTTAAAAAGAGAATCCTAATGTGATTTCAGGATAATGGGTGTGTTCCTTATCTTCTCCTACTGTCTAAACTCTTCTCCATGGCTGGACCCCCAAATAATATTCCTTGACGTGCTAAGGGGTATCTAGGGAGTGGGATAGGTTTAATAACTACCCTAACCCTAACGCGTACCCTAACCCTAACCCCTACCCTAACCCTAACACGAACCCTAATCCTAACCCGTACCCTAAACCGAGCCTTAACCTTCAAACTAACCCTAACCCTAACCCTAACCCATACGCTACGCCGTACACGAACCCGTACCCGAACCCGTACCCTAAGCCGTACCCTAACCCTAACCCTAACCCTAAGCTACCCTTGACTGCTTCTGCCTCCAATAGATTTCCTAAGCACTAGTGTTTTAAGGAACAGGTTAAAAAGAGAATCCTAATGTGATTTCTTGATAATGGGTGTGTTCCTTATCTTCTCCTAGTGTCTAAACTCTTCTCCATGGCTGGACCCCCAAATAATATTCCTTGACGTGCTAAGGGGTATCTAGAGAGTGGGATAGGTTTAATAACTACCCTAACCCTAACGCGTACCCTAACCCTAACCCCTACCCTAACCCTAAGACGTACCCTAATACTAACCCGTACCCTAAACCGAGCCCTAACCCTCAAACTAACCCTAACCCTAACCCATATCCTACGCCATACCCAAACGCGTACCCGAACCCGTACCCGAACCCGTACCCTAAGCCGTACCCTAACCCAAACCCTAACCCTAAGCTACCCTTGACTGCTTCTGCCTCCAATAGATTTCCTAAGCACTAGTGTTTTAAGGAACAGGTTAAAAAGAGAATCCTAATGTGATTTATTGATAATGGGTGTGTTCCTTATCTTCTCCTAGTGTCTAAACTCTTCTCCATGGCTGCACCCCCAAATAATATTCCTTGACGTGCTAAGGGGTATCTAGAGAGTGGGATATGTTTAATAACTACCCTAACCCTAACGCGTACCCTAACCCTAACCCCTACCCTAACCCTAACACGTACCCTAATCCTAACACGTAACCTAAACCGAGCCCTAACCCTCAAACTAACCCTAACCCTAAACCTAACCCATACCTTACGCCGTACCC
This sequence comes from Eschrichtius robustus, assembly GCF_028021215.1. Lineage (NCBI taxonomy): Eukaryota > Metazoa > Chordata > Mammalia > Artiodactyla > Eschrichtiidae > Eschrichtius > Eschrichtius robustus. Next base: position 261,379 of record NW_027175393.1, on the reverse strand, counting down.
GAACCCGTACCCGAACCCGTACCCTAAGCCGTACCCTAACCCTAACCCTAACCCTAAGCTACCCTTGACTGCTTCTGCCTCCAATAGATTTCCTAAGCACTAGTGTTTTAAGGAACAGGTTAAAAAGAGAATCCTAATGTGATTTCTTGATAATGGGTGTGTTCCTTATCTTCTCCTAGTGTCTAAACTCTTCTCCATGGCTGGACCCCCAAATAATATTCCTTGACGTGCTAAGGGGTATCTAGAGAGTGGGATAGGTTTAATAACTACCCTAACCCTAATGCGTACCCTAACCCTAACCCCTACCCTAACCCTAACACGTACCCTAATCCTAACCCGTACCCTAAACCGAGCCCTAACCCTCAAACTAACCCTAACCCTAACCCTAACCCATACCCTACGCCGTACCCGAACCCGTACCCGAACCCGTACCCTAAGCCATACCCTAACCCTAACCCTAACCGTAACCCTAACCCTAAGCTACCCTTGACTGCTTCTGCCTCCAATAGATTTCCTAAGCACTAGTGTATTAAGGAACAGGTTAAAAAGAGAATCCTAATGTGATTTCTTGATAATGGGTGTGTTCCTTATCTTCTCCTAGTGTCTAAACTCTTCTCCATGGCTGGACCCCCAAATAATATTCCTTGACGTGCTAAGGAGTATCTAGAGAGTGGGATAGGTTTAATAACTACCCTAACCCTAACGCGTACCCTAACCCTAACCCCTACCCTATCCCTAACACGAACCCTAATCCTAACCTGTACCCTAAACCGAGCCCTAACCTTCAAACTAACCCTAACCCTAACCCATAACCTACGCCATACCCAAACGCGTACCCGAACCCGTACCCGAACCCGTACCCTAAGCCGTACCCTAACCCAAACCCTAACCCTAAGCTACCCTTGACTGCTTCTGCCTCCAATAGATTTCCTAAGCACTAGTGTTTTAAGGAACAGGTTAAAAAGAGAATCCTAATGTGATTTATTGATAATGGGTGTGTTCCTTATCTTCTCCTAGTGTCTAAACTCTTCTCCATGGCTGCACCCCCAAATAATATTCCTTGACGTGCTAAGGGGTATCTAGAGAGTGGGATATGTTTAATAACTACCCTAACCCTAACGCGTACCCTAACCCTAACCCCTACCCTAACCCTAACACGTACACTAATCCTAACACGTAACCTAAACCGAGCCCTAACCCTCAAACTAACCCTAACCCTAAACCTAACCCATACCCTACGCCGTACCCGAACCCGTACCCGAACCCGTATCCTAAGCCGTACCCTAACCCTAACCCTAACTCTAAGCTACCCTTGACTGCTTCTGCCTCCAATAGATTTCCTAAGCACTAGTGTTTTAAGGAACAGGTTAAAAAGAGAATCCTAATGTGATTTCTTGATAATGGGTGTGTTCCTTATCTTCTCCTAGTGTCTAAACTCTTCTCCATGGCTGGACCCCCAAATAATATTCCTTGACGTGCTAAGGGTTATCTAGAGAGTGGGATAGGTTTAATAACTACCCTAACCCTAACGCGTACCCTAACCCTAACCTCTACCCTAACCCTAAGACGTACCCTAATCCTAACCCGTAACCTAAACCGAGCCCTAACCCTCAAACTAACCCTAACCCTAACCCTAACCCATACCCTACGCCATAACCGAACCCGTACCCGAACCCGTACACTAAGCCGTACCTAACCCTAACCATAACCCTAACCCTAAACCTAAACCTAACCCTAACCCTAAGCTACCCTTGACTGCTTCTGCCTCCAATAGATTTCCTAAGCACTAGTGTATTAAGGAACAGGTTAAAAAGAGAATCCTAATGTGATTTCAGGATAATGGGTGTGTTCCTTATCTTCTCCTACTGTCTAAACTCTTCTCCATGGCTGGACCCCCAAATAATATTCCTTGACGTGCTAAGGGGTATCTAGGGAGTGGGATAGGTTTAATAACTACCCTAACCCTAACGCGTACCCTAACCCTAACCCCTACCCTAACCCTAACACGAACCCTAATCCTAACCCGTACCCTAAACCGAGCCTTAACCTTCAAACTAACCCTAACCCTAACCCTAACCCATACGCTACGCCGTACACGAACCCGTACCCGAACCCGTACCCTAAGCCGTACCCTAACCCTAACCCTAACCCTAAGCTACCCTTGACTGCTTCTGCCTCCAATAGATTTCCTAAGCACTAGTGTTTTAAGGAACAGGTTAAAAAGAGAATCCTAATGTGATTTCTTGATAATGGGTGTGTTCCTTATCTTCTCCTAGTGTCTAAACTCTTCTCCATGGCTGGACCCCCAAATAATATTCCTTGACGTGCTAAGGGGTATCTAGAGAGTGGGATAGGTTTAATAACTACCCTAACCCTAACGCGTACCCTAACCCTAACCCCTACCCTAACCCTAAGACGTACCCTAATACTAACCCGTACCCTAAACCGAGCCCTAACCCTCAAACTAACCCTAACCCTAACCCATATCCTACGCCATACCCAAACGCGTACCCGAACCCGTACCCGAACCCGTACCCTAAGCCGTACCCTAACCCAAACCCTAACCCTAAGCTACCCTTGACTGCTTCTGCCTCCAATAGATTTCCTAAGCACTAGTGTTTTAAGGAACAGGTTAAAAAGAGAATCCTAATGTGATTTATTGATAATGGGTGTGTTCCTTATCTTCTCCTAGTGTCTAAACTCTTCTCCATGGCTGCACCCCCAAATAATATTCCTTGACGTGCTAAGGGGTATCTAGAGAGTGGGATATGTTTAATAACTACCCTAACCCTAACGCGTACCCTAACCCTAACCCCTACCCTAACCCTAACACGTACCCTAATCCTAACACGTAACCTAAACCGAGCCCTAACCCTCAAACTAACCCTAACCCTAAACCTAACCCATACCTTACGCCGTACCCGAACCCGTACCCGAACCCGTACCCTAAGCCGTACCCTAACCCTAACCCTAACCCTAAGCTACCCTTGACTGCTTCTGCCTCCAATAGATTTCCTAAGCACTAGTGTTTTAAGGAACAGGTTAAAAAGAGAATCCTAATGTGATTTCTTGATAATGGGTGTGTTCCTTATCTTCTCCTAGTGTCTAAACTCTTCTCCATGGCTGGACCCCCAAATAATATTCCTTGACGTGCTAAGGGGTATCTAGAGAGTGGGATAGGTTTAATAACTACCCTAACCCTAATGCGTACCCTAACCCTAACCCCTACCCTAACCCTAACACGTACCCTAATCCTAACCCGTACCCTAAACCGAGCCCTAACCCTCAAACTAACCCTAACCCTAACCCTAACCCATACCCTACGCCGTACCCGAACCCGTACCCGAACCCGTACCCTAAGCCATACCCTAACCCTAACCCTAACCGTAACCCTAACCCTAAGCTACCCTTGACTGCTTCTGCCTCCAATAGATTTCCTAAGCACTAGTGTATTAAGGAACAGGTTAAAAAGAGAATCCTAATGTGATTTCTTGATAATGGGTGTGTTCCTTATCTTCTCCTAGTGTCTAAACTCTTCTCCATGGCTGGACCCCCAAATAATATTCCTTGACGTGCTAAGTAGTATCTAGAGAGTGGGATAGGTTTAATAACTACCCTAACCCTAACGCGTACCCTAACCCTAACCCCTACCCTATCCCTAACACGAACCCTAATCCTAACCCGTAACCTAAACCGAGCCCTAACCTTCAAACTAACCCTAACCCTAACCCAAACCCATACACTACGCCGTACACGAACCCTTACCCGAACCCGTACCCTAAGCCGTGTCCTAACCCTAGCCCTAACCCTAACCCTAACCCTAAGCTACCCTTGACTGCTTCTGCCTCCAATAGATTTCCTAAGCACTAGTGTTTTAAGGAACAGGTTAAAAAGAGAATCCTAATGTGATTTCTTGATAATGGGTGTGTTCCTTATCTTCTCCTAGTGTCTAAACTCTTCTCCATGGCTGGACCCCCAAATAATATTCCTTGACGTGCTAAGGGGTATCTAGAGTGTGGGATAGGTTTAATAACTACCCTAACCCTAACGCGTACCCTAACCCTAACACCTACCCTAACCCTAACACGTACCCTAATCCTAACCCGTAACCTAAACCGAGCCCTAACCCTCAAACTAACCCTAACCCTAAACCTAACCCATACCCTACGCCGTACCCGAACCCGTACCCGAACCCGTACCCGAACCCGTACCCTAAGCCGTACCCTAACCCTAACCCTAACCCTAAGCTACCCTTGACTGCTTCTGCCTCCAATAGATTTCGTAAGCACTAGTGTTTTAAGGAACAGGTTAAAAAGAGAATCCTAATGTGATTTCTTGATAATGGGTGTGTTCCTTATCTTCTCCTAGTGTCTAAACTCTTCTCCATGGCTGGACCCCCAAATAATATTCCTTGACGTGCTAAGGGGTATCTAGAGAGTGAGATAGGTTTAATAACTACCCTAACCCTAACGCGTACCCTAACCCTAACCCCTCCCCTATCCCTAACACGAACCCTAATCCTAACTCGTACCCTAAACCGAGCCCTAACCTTCAAACTAACCCTAACCCTAACCCAAACCCATACCGTACGCCGTACACGAACCCGTACCCGAACCCGTAACCTAAGCCGTGTCCTAACACTAGCCCTAACCCTAACCCTAACCTTAATCTACCCTTGACTGCTTTTGCCTCCAATAGATTTCCTAAGCACTAGTGTTTTAAGGAACAGGTTAAAAAGAGAATCCTAATGTGATTTCTTGATAATGGGTGTGTTCCTTATCTTCTCCTAGTGTCTAAACTCTTCTCCATGGCTGGACCCCCAAATAATATTCCTTGACGTGCTATGGGGTATCTAGAGAGTGGGATAGGTTTAATAACTACCCTAACCCTAACGCGTACCCTAACCCTAACCCCTACCCTAACCCTAACACGAACCCTAATCCTAACCCGTACCCTAAACCGAGCCCTAACCTTCAAACTAACCCTAACCCTAACCCTAACCCATACCCTACAGCGTACACGAACCCGTACCCGAACCCGTACCCTAAGCCGTACCCTAACCCTAACCCTAACCCTAAGCTACCCTTGACTGCTTCTGCCTCCAATAGATTTCCTAAGCACTAGTGTTTTAAGGAACAGGTTAAAAAGAGAATCCTAATGTGATTTCTTGATAATGGGTGTGTTCCTTATCTTCTCCTAGTGTCTAAACTCTTCTCCATGGCTGGACCCCCAAATAATATTCCTTGACGTGCTAAGGGGTATGTAGAGAGTGGGATAGGTTTAATAACTACCCTAACCCTAACGCGTACCCTAACCCTAACCCCTACCCTAACCCTAACACGTACCCTAATCCTAACCCGTAACCTAAACCGAGCCCTAACCCTCAAACTAACCCTAACCCTAAACCTAACCCATACCCTACGCCGTACCCGAACCCGTAACCGAACCCGTACCCGAACCCGTACCCTAAGCCGTACCCTAACCCTAACCCTAACCCTAAGCTACCCTTGACTGCTTCTGCCTCCAATAGATTTCCTAAGCACTAGTGTTTTAAGGAACAGGTTAAAAAGAGAATCCTAATGTGATTTCTTGATAATGGGTGTGTTCCTTATCTTCTCCTAGTGTCTAAACTCTTCTCCATGGCTGGACCCCCAAATAATATTCCTTGACGTGCTAAGGGGTATCTAGAGAGTGGGATAGGTTTAATAACTACCCTAACCCTAACGCGTACCCTAACCCTAACCCCTACCCTAACCCTAACACGTACCCTAATCCTAACCCGTACCCTAAACCGAGCCCTAACCTTCAAACTAACCCTAACCCTAACCCATACCCTACGCCGTACACGAACCCGTACCCGAAACCGTACCCTAAGCCGTACCCTAACCCTAACCCTAACCCTAAACCTAACCCTAACCCTAAGCTACCCTTGACTGCTTCTGCCTCCAATAGATTTCCTAAGCACTAGTGTTTTAAGGAACAGGTTAAAAAGAGAATCCTAATGTGATTTCTTGATAATGGGTGTGTTCCTTATCTTCTCCTAGTGTCTAAACTCTTCTCCATGGCTGGACACCCAAATAATATTCCTTGACGTGCTAAGGGGTATCTAGAGAGTGGGATAGGTTTAATAACTACCCTAACCCTAACGCGTACCCTAACCCTAACACGTACCCTAATCCTAACCCGTACCCTAAACCGAGCCCTAACCCTCAAACTAACCCTAACCCTAACCCTAACCCATACCCTACGCCGTACCCGAACCCGTACCCGAACCCGTACCCTAAGCCGTACCCTAAAGCTAACCCTAACCCTAACCCTAACCCTAACCCTAAGCTACCCTTGACTGCTTCTGCCTCCAATAGATTTCCTAAGCACTAGTGTTTTAAGGAACAGGTTAAAAAGAGAATCCTAATGTGATTTCTTGATAATGGGTGTGTTCCTTATCTTCTCCTAGTGTCTAAACTCTTCTCCATGGCTGGACCCCCAAATAATATTCCTTGACGTGCTAAGGGTTATCTAGAGAGTGGGATAGGTTTAATAACTACCCTAACCCTAACGCGTACCCTAACCCTAACCTCTACCCTAACCCTAAGACGTACCCTAATCCTAACCCGTAACCTAAACCGAGCCCTAACCCTCAAACTAACCCTAACCATAACCCTAACCCATACCCTACGCCATACCCGAACCCGTACCCGAACCCGTACACTAAGCCGTACCTAACCCTAACCATAACCCTAACCCTAAACCTAACCCTAAGCTACCCTTGACTGCTTCTGCCTCCAATAGATTTCCTAAGCACTAGTGTATTAAGGAACAGGTTAAAAAGAGAATCCTAATGTGATTTCAGGATAATGGGTGTGTTCCTTATCTTCTCCTACTGTCTAAACTCTTCTCCATGGCTGGACCCCCAAATAATATTCCTTGACGTGCTAAGGGGTATCTAGGGAGTGGGATAGGTTTAATAACTACCCTACCCCTAACGCGTACCCTAACCCTAACCCCTACCCTAAACCTAACACGAACCCTAATCCTAACCCGTACCCTAAACCGAGCCCTAACCTTCAAACTAACCCTAACCCTAACCCTAACCCATACGCTACGCCGTACACGAACCCGTACCCGAACCCGTACCCTAAGCCGTACCCTAACCCTAACCCTAACCCTAAGCTACCCTTGACTGCTTCTGCCTCCAATAGATTTCTTAAGCACTAGTGTTTTAACGAACAGGTTAAAAAGAGAATCCTAATGTGATTTATTGATAATGGGTGTGTTCCTTATCTTCTCCTAGTGTCTAAACTCTTCTCCATGGCTGGACCCCCAAATAATATTCCTTGACGTGCTAAGGGGTATCTAGAGAGTGGGATAGGTTTAATAACTACCCTAACCCTAACGCGTACCCTAACCCTAACCCCTACCCTAACCCTAACACGTACCCTAATCCTAACACGTAACCTAAACCGAGCCCTAACCCTCAAACTAACCCTAATCCTAAACCTAACCCATACCCTACGCCGTACCCGAACCCGTACCCGAACCCGTACCCGAACCCGTACCCTAAGCCGTACCCTAACCCTAACCCTAACCCTAAGCTACCCTTGACTGCTTCTGCCTCCAATAGATTTCCTAAGCACTAGTGTTTTAAGGAACAGGTTAAAAAGAGAATCCTAATGTGATTTCTTGATAATGGGTGTGTTCCTTATCTTCTCCTAGTGTCTAAACTCTTCTCCATGGCTGGACCCCCAAATAATATTCCTTGACGTGCTAAGGGGTATCTAGAGTGTGGGATAGGTTTAATAACTACCCTAACCCTAACGCGTACCCTAACCCTAACACCTACCCTAACCCTAACACGTACCCTAATCCTAACCCGTAACCTAAACCGAGCCCTAACCCTCAAACTAACCCTAACCCTAAACCTAACCCATACCCTACGCCGTACCCGAACCCGTACCCGAACCCGTACCCGAACCCGTACCCTAAGCCGTACCCTAACCCTAACCCTAACCCTAAGCTACCCTTGACTGCTTCTGCCTCCAATAGATTTCGTAAGCACTAGTGTTTTAAGGAACAGGTTAAAAAGAGAATCCTAATGTGATTTCTTGATAATGGGTGTGTTCCTTATCTTCTCCTAGTGTCTAAACTCTTCTCCATGGCTGGACCCCCAAATAATATTCCTTGACGTGCTAAGGGGTATCTAGAGAGTGAGATAGGTTTAATAACTACCCTAACCATAACGCGTACCCTAACCCTAACCCCTCCCCTATCCCTAACACGAACCCTAATCCTAACTCGTACCCTAAACCGAGCCCTAACCTTCAAACTAACCCTAACCCTAACCCAAACCCATACCGTACGCCGTACACGAACCCGTACCCGAACCCGTAACCTAAGCCGTGTCCTAACACTAGCCCTAACCCTAACCCTAACCTTAATCTACCCTTGACTGCTTTTGCCTCCAATAGATTTCCTAAGCACTAGTGTTTTAAGGAACAGGTTAAAAAGAGAATCCTAATGTGATTTCTTGATAATGGGTGTGTTCCTTATCTTCTCCTAGTGTCTAAACTCTTCTCCATGGCTGGACCCCCAAATAATATTCCTTGACGTGCTATGGGGTATCTAGAGAGTGGGATAGGTTTAATAACTACCCTAACCCTAACGCGTACCCTAACCCTAACCCCTACCCTAACCCTAACACGAACCCTAATCCTAACCCGTACCCTAAACCGAGCCCTAACCTTCAAACTAACCCTAACCCTAACCCTAACCCATACCCTACAGCGTACACGAACCCGTACCCGAACCCGTACCCTAAGCCGTACCCTAACCCTAACCCTAACCCTAAGCTACCCTTGACTGCTTCTGCCTCCAATAGATTTCCTAAGCACTAGTGTTTTAAGGAACAGGTTAAAAAGAGAATCCTAATGTGATTTCTTGATAATGGGTGTGTTCCTTATCTTCTCCTAGTGTCTAAACTCTTCTCCATGGCTGGACCCCCAAATAATATTCCTTGACGTGCTAAGGGGTATGTAGAGAGTGGGATAGGTTTAATAACTACCCTAACCCTAACGCGTACCCTAACCCTAACCCCTACCCTAACCCTAACACGTACCCTAATCCTAACCCGTAACCTAAACCGAGCCCTAACCCTCAAACTAACCCTAACCCTAAACCTAACCCATACCCTACGCCGTACCCGAACCCGTAACCGAACCCGTACCCGAACCCGTACCCTAAGCCGTACCCTAACCCTAACCCTAACCCTAAGCTACCCTTGACTGCTTCTGCCTCCAATAGATTTCCTAAGCACTAGTGTTTTAAGGAACAGGTTAAAAAGAGAATCCTAATGTGATTTCTTGATAATGGGTGTGTTCCTTATCTTCTCCTAGTGTCTAAACTCTTCTCCATGGCTGGACCCCCAAATAATATTCCTTGACGTGCTAAGGGGTATCTAGAGAGTGGGATAGGTTTAATAACTACCCTAACCCTAACGCGTACCCTAACCCTAACCCCTACCCTAACCCTAACACGTACCCTAATCCTAACCCGTACCCTAAACCGAGCCCTAACCTTCAAACTAACCCTAACCCTAACCCATACCCTACGCCGTACACGAACCCGTACCCGAAACCGTACCCTAAGCCGTACCCTAACCCTAACCCTAACCCTAAACCTAACCCTAACCCTAAGCTACCCTTGACTGCTTCTGCCTCCAATAGATTTCCTAAGCACTAGTGTTTTAAGGAACAGGTTAAAAAGAGAATCCTAATGTGATTTCTTGATAATGGGTGTGTTCCTTATCTTCTCCTAGTGTCTAAACTCTTCTCCATGGCTGGACACCCAAATAATATTCCTTGACGTGCTAAGGGGTATCTAGAGAGTGGGATAGGTTTAATAACTACCCTAACCCTAACGCGTACCCTAACCCTAACACGTACCCTAATCCTAACCCGTAACCTAAACCGAGCCCTAACCCTCAAACTAACCCTAACCCTAACCCTAACCCATACCCTACGCCGTACCCGAACCCGTACCCGAACCCGTACCCTAAGCCGTACCCTAAAGCTAACCCTAACCCTAACCCTAACCCTAACCCTAAGCTACCCTTGACTGCTTCTGCCTCCAATAGATTTCCTAAGCACTAGTGTTTTAAGGAACAGGTTAAAAAGAGAATCCTAATGTGATTTCTTGATAATGGGTGTGTTCCTTATCTTCTCCTAGTGTCTAAACTCTTCTCCATGGCTGGACCCCCAAATAATATTCCTTGACGTGCTAAGGGTTATCTAGAGAGTGGGATAGGTTTAATAACTACCCTAACCCTAACGCGTACCCTAACCCTAACCTCTACCCTAACCCTAAGACGTACCCTAATCCTAACCCGTAACCTAAACCGAGCCCTAACCCTCAAACTAACCCTAACCATAACCCTAACCCATACCCTACGCCATACCCGAACCCGTACCCGAACCCGTACACTAAGCCGTACCTAACCCTAACCATAACCCTAACCCTAAACCTAACCCTAAGCTACCCTTGACTGCTTCTGCCTCCAATAGATTTCCTAAGCACTAGTGTATTAAGGAACAGGTTAAAAAGAGAATCCTAATGTGATTTCAGGATAATGGGTGTGTTCCTTATCTTCTCCTACTGTCTAAACTCTTCTCCATGGCTGGACCCCCAAATAATATTCCTTGACGTGCTAAGGGGTATCTAGGGAGTGGGATAGGTTTAATAACTACCCTACCCCTAACGCGTACCCTAACCCTAACCCCTACCCTAAACCTAACACGAACCCTAATCCTAACCCGTACCCTAAACCGAGCCCTAACCTTCAAACTAACCCTAACCCTAACCCTAACCCATACGCTACGCCGTACACGAACCCGTACCCGAACCCGTACCCTAAGCCGTACCCTAACCCTAACCCTAACCCTAAGCTACCCTTGACTGCTTCTGCCTCCAATAGATTTCTTAAGCACTAGTGTTTTAACGAACAGGTTAAAAAGAGAATCCTAATGTGATTTATTGATAATGGGTGTGTTCCTTATCTTCTCCTAGTGTCTAAACTCTTCTCCATGGCTGGACCCCCAAATAATATTCCTTGACGTGCTAAGGGGTATCTAGAGAGTGGGATAGGTTTAATAACTACCCTAACCCTAACGCGTACCCTAACCCTAACCCCTACCCTAACCCTAACACGTACCCTAATCCTAACACGTACCCTAAACCGAGCCCTAACCCTCAAACTAACCCTAATCCTAAACCAAACCCATACCCTACGCCGTACCCGAACCCGTACCCGAACCCGTACCCGAACCCGTACCCTAAGCCGTACCCTAACCCTAACCCTAACCCTAAGCTACCCTTGACTGCTTCTGC
>NW_027175393.1:235000-247500 GCF_028021215.1 Eschrichtius robustus | reverse complement strand
CTAAGCTACCCTTGACTGCTTCTGCCTCCAATAGATTTCTTAAGGACTAGTGTTTTAAGGAACAGGTTAAAAAGAGAATCCTAATGTGATTTATTGATAATGGGTGTGTTCCTTATCTTCTCCTAGTGTCTAAACTCTTCTCCATGGCTGGACCCCCAAATAATATTCCTTGACGTGCTAAGGGGTATCTAGAGAGTGGGATAGGTTTAATAACTACCCTAACCCTAACGCATACCCTAACCCTAACCCCTACCCTAACCCTAACACGTACCCTAATCCTAACCCGTACCCTAAACCGAGCCCTAACCTTCAAACTAACCCTAACCCTAACCCATACCCTACGCCGTACACGAACCCGTACCCGAAACCATACCCTAAGCCGTACCCTAACCCTAACCCTAACCCTAAACCTAACCCTAACCCTAAGCTACCCTTGACTGCTTCTGCCTCCAATAGATTTCCTAAGCACTAGTGTTTTAAGGAACAGGTTAAAAAGAGAATCCTAATGTGATTTCTTGATAATGGGTGTGTTCCTTATCTTCTCCTAGTGTCTAAACTCTTCTCCATGGCTGGACCCCCAAATAATATTCCTTGACGTGCTAAGGGTTATCTAGAGAGTGGGATAGGTTTAATAACTACCCTAACCCTAACGCGTACCCTAACCCTAACCTCTACCCTAACCCTAAGACGTACCCTAATCCTAACCCGTAACCTAAACCGAGCCCTAACCCTCAAACTAACCCTAACCCTAACCCTAACCCATACCCTACGCCATAACCGAACCCGTACCCGAACCCGTACACTAAGCCGTACCTAACCCTAACCATAACCCTAACCCTAAACCTAAACCTAACCCTAACCCTAAGCTACCCTTGACTGCTTCTGCCTCCAATAGATTTCCTAAGCACTAGTGTATTAAGGAACAGGTTAAAAAGAGAATCCTAATGTGATTTCAGGATAATGGGTGTGTTCCTTATCTTCTCCTACTGTCTAAACTCTTCTCCATGGCTGGACCCCCAAATAATATTCATTGACGTGCTAAGGGGTATCTAGGGAGTGGGATAGGTTTAATAACTACCCTAACCCTAACGCGTACCCTAACCCTAACCCCTACCCTAACCCTAACACGAACCCTAATCCTAACCCGTACCCTAAACCGAGCCTTAACCTTCAAACTAACCCTAACCCTAACCCTAACCCATACGCTACGCCGTACACGAACCCGTACCCGAACCCGTACCCTAAGCCGTACCCTAACCCTAACCCTAACCCTAAGCTACCCTTGACTGCTTCTGCCTCCAATAGATTTCCTAAGCACTAGTGTTTTAAGGAACAGGTTAAAAAGAGAATCCTAATGTGATTTCTTGATAATGGGTGTGTTCCTTATCTTCTCCTAGTGTCTAAACTCTTCTCCATGGCTGGACCCCCAAATAATATTCCTTGACGTGCTAAGGGGTATCTAGAGAGTGGGATAGGTTTAATAACTACCCTAACCCTAACGCGTACCCTAACCCTAACCCCTACCCTAACCCTAAGACGTACCCTAATACTAACCCGTACCCTAAACCGAGCCCTAACCCTCAAACTAACCCTAACCCTAACCCATATCCTACGCCATACCCAAACGCGTACCCGAACCCGTACCCGAACCCGTACCCTAAGCCGTACCCTAACCCAAACCCTAACCCTAAGCTACCCTTGACTGCTTCTGCCTCCAATAGATTTCCTAAGCACTAGTGTTTTAAGGAACAGGTTAAAAAGAGAATCCTAATGTGATTTATTGATAATGGGTGTGTTCCTTATCTTCTCCTAGTGTCTAAACTCTTCTCCATGGCTGCACCCCCAAATAATATTCCTTGACGTGCTAAGGGGTATCTAGAGAGTGGGATATGTTTAATAACTACCCTAACCCTAACGCGTACCCTAACCCTAACCCCTACCCTAACCCTAACACGTACCCTAATCCTAACACGTAACCTAAACCGAGCCCTAACCCTCAAACTAACCCTAACCCTAAACCTAACCCATACCTTACGCCGTACCCGAACCCGTACCCGAACCCGTACCCTAAGCCGTACCCTAACCCTAACCCTAACCCTAAGCTACCCTTGACTGCTTCTGCCTCCAATAGATTTCCTAAGCACTAGTGTTTTAAGGAACAGGTTAAAAAGAGAATCCTAATGTGATTTCTTGATAATGGGTGTGTTCCTTATCTTCTCCTAGTGTCTAAACTCTTCTCCATGGCTGGACCCCCAAATAATATTCCTTGACGTGCTAAGGGGTATCTAGAGAGTGGGATAGGTTTAATAACTACCCTAACCCTAATGCGTACCCTAACCCTAACCCCTACCCTAACCCTAACACGTACCCTAATCCTAACCCGTACCCTAAACCGAGCCCTAACCCTCAAACTAACCCTAACCCTAACCCTAACCCATACCCTACGCCGTACCCGAACCCGTACCCGAACCCGTACCCTAAGCCATACCCTAACCCTAACCCTAACCGTAACCCTAACCCTAAGCTACCCTTGACTGCTTCTGCCTCCAATAGATTTCCTAAGCACTAGTGTATTAAGGAACAGGTTAAAAAGAGAATCCTAATGTGATTTCTTGATAATGGGTGTGTTCCTTATCTTCTCCTAGTGTCTAAACTCTTCTCCATGGCTGGACCCCCAAATAATATTCCTTGACGTGCTAAGGAGTATCTAGAGAGTGGGATAGGTTTAATAACTACCCTAACCCTAACGCGTACCCTAACCCTAACCCCTACCCTATCCCTAACACGAACCCTAATCCTAACCTGTACCCTAAACCGAGCCCTAACCTTCAAACTAACACTAACCCTAACCCATAACCTACGCCATACCCAAACGCGTACCCGAACCCGTACCCGAACCCGTACCCTAAGCCGTACCCTAACCCAAACCCTAACCCTAAGCTACCCTTGACTGCTTCTGCCTCCAATAGATTTCCTAAGCACTAGTGTTTTAAGGAACAGGTTAAAAAGAGAATCCTAATGTGATTTATTGATAATGGGTGTGTTCCTTATCTTCTCCTAGTGTCTAAACTCTTCTCCATGGCTGCACCCCCAAATAATATTCCTTGACGTGCTAAGGGGTATCTAGAGAGTGGGATATGTTTAATAACTACCCTAACCCTAACGCGTACCCTAACCCTAACCCCTACCCTAACCCTAACACGTACACTAATCCTAACACGTAACCTAAACCGAGCCCTAACCCTCAAACTAACCCTAACCCTAAACCTAACCCATACCCTACGCCGTACCCGAACCCGTACCCGAACCCGTATCCTAAGCCGTACCCTAACCCTAACCCTAACTCTAAGCTACCCTTGACTGCTTCTGCCTCCAATAGATTTCCTAAGCACTAGTGTTTTAAGGAACAGGTTAAAAAGAGAATCCTAATGTGATTTCTTGATAATGGGTGTGTTCCTTATCTTCTCCTAGTGTCTAAACTCTTCTCCATGGCTGGACCCCCAAATAATATTCCTTGACGTGCTAAGGGTTATCTAGAGAGTGGGATAGGTTTAATAACTACCCTAACCCTAACGCGTACCCTAACCCTAACCTCTACCCTAACCCTAAGACGTACCCTAATCCTAACCCGTAACCTAAACCGAGCCCTAACCCTCAAACTAACCCTAACCCTAACCCTAACCCATACCCTACGCCATAACCGAACCCGTACCCGAACCCGTACACTAAGCCGTACCTAACCCTAACCATAACCCTAACCCTAAACCTAAACCTAACCCTAACCCTAAGCTACCCTTGACTGCTTCTGCCTCCAATAGATTTCCTAAGCACTAGTGTATTAAGGAACAGGTTAAAAAGAGAATCCTAATGTGATTTCAGGATAATGGGTGTGTTCCTTATCTTCTCCTACTGTCTAAACTCTTCTCCATGGCTGGACCCCCAAATAATATTCCTTGACGTGCTAAGGGGTATCTAGGGAGTGGGATAGGTTTAATAACTACCCTAACCCTAACGCGTACCCTAACCCTAACCCCTACCCTAACCCTAACACGAACCCTAATCCTAACCCGTACCCTAAACCGAGCCTTAACCTTCAAACTAACCCTAACCCTAACCCTAACCCATACGCTACGCCGTACACGAACCCGTACCCGAACCCGTACCCTAAGCCGTACCCTAACCCTAACCCTAACCCTAAGCTACCCTTGACTGCTTCTGCCTCCAATAGATTTCCTAAGCACTAGTGTTTTAAGGAACAGGTTAAAAAGAGAATCCTAATGTGATTTCTTGATAATGGGTGTGTTCCTTATCTTCTCCTAGTGTCTAAACTCTTCTCCATGGCTGGACCCCCAAATAATATTCCTTGACGTGCTAAGGGGTATCTAGAGAGTGGGATAGGTTTAATAACTACCCTAACCCTAACGCGTACCCTAACCCTAACCCCTACCCTAACCCTAAGACGTACCCTAATACTAACCCGTACCCTAAACCGAGCCCTAACCCTCAAACTAACCCTAACCCTAACCCATATCCTACGCCATACCCAAACGCGTACCCGAACCCGTACCCGAACCCGTACCCTAAGCCGTACCCTAACCCAAACCCTAACCCTAAGCTACCCTTGACTGCTTCTGCCTCCAATAGATTTCCTAAGCACTAGTGTTTTAAGGAACAGGTTAAAAAGAGAATCCTAATGTGATTTATTGATAATGGGTGTGTTCCTTATCTTCTCCTAGTGTCTAAACTCTTCTCCATGGCTGCACCCCCAAATAATATTCCTTGACGTGCTAAGGGGTATCTAGAGAGTGGGATATGTTTAATAACTACCCTAACCCTAACGCGTACCCTAACCCTAACCCCTACCCTAACCCTAACACGTACCCTAATCCTAACACGTAACCTAAACCGAGCCCTAACCCTCAAACTAACCCTAACCCTAAACCTAACCCATACCTTACGCCGTACCCGAACCCGTACCCGAACCCGTACCCTAAGCCGTACCCTAACCCTAACCCTAACCCTAAGCTACCCTTGACTGCTTCTGCCTCCAATAGATTTCCTAAGCACTAGTGTTTTAAGGAACAGGTTAAAAAGAGAATCCTAATGTGATTTCTTGATAATGGGTGTGTTCCTTATCTTCTCCTAGTGTCTAAACTCTTCTCCATGGCTGGACCCCCAAATAATATTCCTTGACGTGCTAAGGGGTATCTAGAGAGTGGGATAGGTTTAATAACTACCCTAACCCTAATGCGTACCCTAACCCTAACCCCTACCCTAACCCTAACACGTACCCTAATCCTAACCCGTACCCTAAACCGAGCCCTAACCCTCAAACTAACCCTAACCCTAACCCTAACCCATACCCTACGCCGTACCCGAACCCGTACCCGAACCCGTACCCTAAGCCATACCCTAACCCTAACCCTAACCGTAACCCTAACCCTAAGCTACCCTTGACTGCTTCTGCCTCCAATAGATTTCCTAAGCACTAGTGTATTAAGGAACAGGTTAAAAAGAGAATCCTAATGTGATTTCTTGATAATGGGTGTGTTCCTTATCTTCTCCTAGTGTCTAAACTCTTCTCCATGGCTGGACCCCCAAATAATATTCCTTGACGTGCTAAGGAGTATCTAGAGAGTGGGATAGGTTTAATAACTACCCTAACCCTAACGCGTACCCTAACCCTAACCCCTACCCTATCCCTAACACGAACCCTAATCCTAACCCGTAACCTAAACCGAGCCCTAACCTTCAAACTAACCCTAACCCTAACCCAAACCCATACACTACGCCGTACACGAACCCTTACCCGAACCCGTACCCTAAGCCGTGTCCTAACCCTAGCCCTAACCCTAACCCTAACCCTAAGCTACCCTTGACTGCTTCTGCCTCCAATAGATTTCCTAAGCACTAGTGTTTTAAGGAACAGGTTAAAAAGAGAATCCTAATGTGATTTCTTGATAATGGGTGTGTTCCTTATCTTCTCCTAGTGTCTAAACTCTTCTCCATGGCTGGACCCCCAAATAATATTCCTTGACGTGCTAAGGGGTATCTAGAGTGTGGGATAGGTTTAATAACTACCCTAACCCTAACGCGTACCCTAACCCTAACACCTACCCTAACCCTAACACGTACCCTAATCCTAACCCGTAACCTAAACCGAGCCCTAACCCTCAAACTAACCCTAACCCTAAACCTAACCCATACCCTACGCCGTACCCGAACCCGTACCCGAACCCGTACCCGAACCCGTACCCTAAGCCGTACCCTAACCCTAACCCTAACCCTAAGCTACCCTTGACTGCTTCTGCCTCCAATAGATTTCGTAAGCACTAGTGTTTTAAGGAACAGGTTAAAAAGAGAATCCTAATGTGATTTCTTGATAATGGGTGTGTTCCTTATCTTCTCCTAGTGTCTAAACTCTTCTCCATGGCTGGACCCCCAAATAATATTCCTTGACGTGCTAAGGGGTATCTAGAGAGTGAGATAGGTTTAATAACTACCCTAACCCTAACGCGTACCCTAACCCTAACCCCTCCCCTATCCCTAACACGAACCCTAATCCTAACTCGTACCCTAAACCGAGCCCTAACCTTCAAACTAACCCTAACCCTAACCCAAACCCATACCGTACGCCGTACACGAACCCGTACCCGAACCCGTAACCTAAGCCGTGTCCTAACACTAGCCCTAACCCTAACCCTAACCTTAATCTACCCTTGACTGCTTTTGCCTCCAATAGATTTCCTAAGCACTAGTGTTTTAAGGAACAGGTTAAAAAGAGAATCCTAATGTGATTTCTTGATAATGGGTGTGTTCCTTATCTTCTCCTAGTGTCTAAACTCTTCTCCATGGCTGGACCCCCAAATAATATTCCTTGACGTGCTATGGGGTATCTAGAGAGTGGGATAGGTTTAATAACTACCCTAACCCTAACGCGTACCCTAACCCTAACCCCTACCCTAACCCTAACACGAACCCTAATCCTAACCCGTACCCTAAACCGAGCCCTAACCTTCAAACTAACCCTAACCCTAACCCTAACCCATACCCTACAGCGTACACGAACCCGTACCCGAACCCGTACCCTAAGCCGTACCCTAACCCTAACCCTAACCCTAAGCTACCCTTGACTGCTTCTGCCTCCAATAGATTTCCTAAGCACTAGTGTTTTAAGGAACAGGTTAAAAAGAGAATCCTAATGTGATTTCTTGATAATGGGTGTGTTCCTTATCTTCTCCTAGTGTCTAAACTCTTCTCCATGGCTGGACCCCCAAATAATATTCCTTGACGTGCTAAGGGGTATGTAGAGAGTGGGATAGGTTTAATAACTACCCTAACCCTAACGCGTACCCTAACCCTAACCCCTACCCTAACCCTAACACGTACCCTAATCCTAACCCGTAACCTAAACCGAGCCCTAACCCTCAAACTAACCCTAACCCTAAACCTAACCCATACCCTACGCCGTACCCGAACCCGTAACCGAACCCGTACCCGAACCCGTACCCTAAGCCGTACCCTAACCCTAACCCTAACCCTAAGCTACCCTTGACTGCTTCTGCCTCCAATAGATTTCCTAAGCACTAGTGTTTTAAGGAACAGGTTAAAAAGAGAATCCTAATGTGATTTCTTGATAATGGGTGTGTTCCTTATCTTCTCCTAGTGTCTAAACTCTTCTCCATGGCTGGACCCCCAAATAATATTCCTTGACGTGCTAAGGGGTATCTAGAGAGTGGGATAGGTTTAATAACTACCCTAACCCTAACGCGTACCCTAACCCTAACCCCTACCCTAACCCTAACACGTACCCTAATCCTAACCCGTACCCTAAACCGAGCCCTAACCTTCAAACTAACCCTAACCCTAACCCATACCCTACGCCGTACACGAACCCGTACCCGAAACCGTACCCTAAGCCGTACCCTAACCCTAACCCTAACCCTAAACCTAACCCTAACCCTAAGCTACCCTTGACTGCTTCTGCCTCCAATAGATTTCCTAAGCACTAGTGTTTTAAGGAACAGGTTAAAAAGAGAATCCTAATGTGATTTCTTGATAATGGGTGTGTTCCTTATCTTCTCCTAGTGTCTAAACTCTTCTCCATGGCTGGACACCCAAATAATATTCCTTGACGTGCTAAGGGGTATCTAGAGAGTGGGATAGGTTTAATAACTACCCTAACCCTAACGCGTACCCTAACCCTAACACGTACCCTAATCCTAACCCGTACCCTAAACCGAGCCCTAACCCTCAAACTAACCCTAACCCTAACCCTAACCCATACCCTACGCCGTACCCGAACCCGTACCCGAACCCGTACCCTAAGCCGTACCCTAAAGCTAACCCTAACCCTAACCCTAACCCTAACCCTAAGCTACCCTTGACTGCTTCTGCCTCCAATAGATTTCCTAAGCACTAGTGTTTTAAGGAACAGGTTAAAAAGAGAATCCTAATGTGATTTCTTGATAATGGGTGTGTTCCTTATCTTCTCCTAGTGTCTAAACTCTTCTCCATGGCTGGACCCCCAAATAATATTCCTTGACGTGCTAAGGGTTATCTAGAGAGTGGGATAGGTTTAATAACTACCCTAACCCTAACGCGTACCCTAACCCTAACCTCTACCCTAACCCTAAGACGTACCCTAATCCTAACCCGTAACCTAAACCGAGCCCTAACCCTCAAACTAACCCTAACCATAACCCTAACCCATACCCTACGCCATACCCGAACCCGTACCCGAACCCGTACACTAAGCCGTACCTAACCCTAACCATAACCCTAACCCTAAACCTAACCCTAAGCTACCCTTGACTGCTTCTGCCTCCAATAGATTTCCTAAGCACTAGTGTATTAAGGAACAGGTTAAAAAGAGAATCCTAATGTGATTTCAGGATAATGGGTGTGTTCCTTATCTTCTCCTACTGTCTAAACTCTTCTCCATGGCTGGACCCCCAAATAATATTCCTTGACGTGCTAAGGGGTATCTAGGGAGTGGGATAGGTTTAATAACTACCCTACCCCTAACGCGTACCCTAACCCTAACCCCTACCCTAAACCTAACACGAACCCTAATCCTAACCCGTACCCTAAACCGAGCCCTAACCTTCAAACTAACCCTAACCCTAACCCTAACCCATACGCTACGCCGTACACGAACCCGTACCCGAACCCGTACCCTAAGCCGTACCCTAACCCTAACCCTAACCCTAAGCTACCCTTGACTGCTTCTGCCTCCAATAGATTTCTTAAGCACTAGTGTTTTAACGAACAGGTTAAAAAGAGAATCCTAATGTGATTTATTGATAATGGGTGTGTTCCTTATCTTCTCCTAGTGTCTAAACTCTTCTCCATGGCTGGACCCCCAAATAATATTCCTTGACGTGCTAAGGGGTATCTAGAGAGTGGGATAGGTTTAATAACTACCCTAACCCTAACGCGTACCCTAACCCTAACCCCTACCCTAACCCTAACACGTACCCTAATCCTAACACGTAACCTAAACCGAGCCCTAACCCTCAAACTAACCCTAATCCTAAACCTAACCCATACCCTACGCCGTACCCGAACCCGTACCCGAACCCGTACCCGAACCCGTACCCTAAGCCGTACCCTAACCCTAACCCTAACCCTAAGCTACCCTTGACTGCTTCTGCCTCCAATAGATTTCCTAAGCACTAGTGTTTTAAGGAACAGGTTAAAAAGAGAATCCTAATGTGATTTCTTGATAATGGGTGTGTTCCTTATCTTCTCCTAGTGTCTAAACTCTTCTCCATGGCTGGACCCCCAAATAATATTCCTTGACGTGCTAAGGGGTATCTAGAGTGTGGGATAGGTTTAATAACTACCCTAACCCTAACGCGTACCCTAACCCTAACACCTACCCTAACCCTAACACGTACCCTAATCCTAACCCGTAACCTAAACCGAGCCCTAACCCTCAAACTAACCCTAACCCTAAACCTAACCCATACCCTACGCCGTACCCGAACCCGTACCCGAACCCGTACCCGAACCCGTACCCTAAGCCGTACCCTAACCCTAACCCTAACCCTAAGCTACCCTTGACTGCTTCTGCCTCCAATAGATTTCGTAAGCACTAGTGTTTTAAGGAACAGGTTAAAAAGAGAATCCTAATGTGATTTCTTGATAATGGGTGTGTTCCTTATCTTCTCCTAGTGTCTAAACTCTTCTCCATGGCTGGACCCCCAAATAATATTCCTTGACGTGCTAAGGGGTATCTAGAGAGTGAGATAGGTTTAATAACTACCCTAACCATAACGCGTACCCTAACCCTAACCCCTCCCCTATCCCTAACACGAACCCTAATCCTAACTCGTACCCTAAACCGAGCCCTAACCTTCAAACTAACCCTAACCCTAACCCAAACCCATACCGTACGCCGTACACGAACCCGTACCCGAACCCGTAACCTAAGCCGTGTCCTAACACTAGCCCTAACCCTAACCCTAACCTTAATCTACCCTTGACTGCTTTTGCCTCCAATAGATTTCCTAAGCACTAGTGTTTTAAGGAACAGGTTAAAAAGAGAATCCTAATGTGATTTCTTGATAATGGGTGTGTTCCTTATCTTCTCCTAGTGTCTAAACTCTTCTCCATGGCTGGACCCCCAAATAATATTCCTTGACGTGCTATGGGGTATCTAGAGAGTGGGATAGGTTTAATAACTACCCTAACCCTAACGCGTACCCTAACCCTAACCCCTACCCTAACCCTAACACGAACCCTAATCCTAACCCGTACCCTAAACCGAGCCCTAACCTTCAAACTAACCCTAACCCTAACCCTAACCCATACCCTACAGCGTACACGAACCCGTACCCGAACCCGTACCCTAAGCCGTACCCTAACCCTAACCCTAACCCTAAGCTACCCTTGACTGCTTCTGCCTCCAATAGATTTCCTAAGCACTAGTGTTTTAAGGAACAGGTTAAAAAGAGAATCCTAATGTGATTTCTTGATAATGGGTGTGTTCCTTATCTTCTCCTAGTGTCTAAACTCTTCTCCATGGCTGGACCCCCAAATAATATTCCTTGACGTGCTAAGGGGTATGTAGAGAGTGGGATAGGTTTAATAACTACCCTAACCCTAACGCGTACCCTAACCCTAACCCCTACCCTAACCCTAACACGTACCCTAATCCTAACCCGTAACCTAAACCGAGCCCTAACCCTCAAACTAACCCTAACCCTAAACCTAACCCATACCCTACGCCGTACCCGAACCCGTAACCGAACCCGTACCCGAACCCGTACCCTAAGCCGTACCCTAACCCTAACCCTAACCCTAAGCTACCCTTGACTGCTTCTGCCTCCAATAGATTTCCTAAGCACTAGTGTTTTAAGGAACAGGTTAAAAAGAGAATCCTAATGTGATTTCTTGATAATGGGTGTGTTCCTTATCTTCTCCTAGTGTCTAAACTCTTCTCCATGGCTGGACCCCCAAATAATATTCCTTGACGTGCTAAGGGGTATCTAGAGAGTGGGATAGGTTTAATAACTACCCTAACCCTAACGCGTACCCTAACCCTAACCCCTACCCTAACCCTAACACGTACCCTAATCCTAACCCGTACCCTAAACCGAGCCCTAACCTTCAAACTAACCCTAACCCTAACCCATACCCTACGCCGTACACGAACCCGTACCCGAAACCGTACCCTAAGCCGTACCCTAACCCTAACCCTAACCCTAAACCTAACCCTAACCCTAAGCTACCCTTGACTGCTTCTGCCTCCAATAGATTTCCTAAGCACTAGTGTTTTAAGGAACAGGTTAAAAAGAGAATCCTAATGTGATTTCTTGATAATGGGTGTGTTCCTTATCTTCTCCTAGTGTCTAAACTCTTCTCCATGGCTGGACACCCAAATAATATTCCTTGACGTGCTAAGGGGTATCTAGAGAGTGGGATAGGTTTAATAACTACCCTAACCCTAACGCGTACCCTAACCCTAACACGTACCCTAATCCTAACCCGTACCCTAAACCGAGCCCTAACCCTCAAACTAACCCTAACCCTAACCCTAACCCATACCCTACGCCGTACCCGAACCCGTACCCGAACCCGTACCCTAAGCCGTACCCTAAAGCTAACCCTAACCCTAACCCTAACCCTAACCCTAAGCTACCCTTGACTGCTTCTGCCTCCAATAGATTTCCTAAGCACTAGTGTTTTAAGGAACAGGTTAAAAAGAGAATCCTAATGTGATTTCTTGATAATGGGTGTGTTCCTTATCTTCTCCTAGTGTCTAAACTCTTCTCCATGGCTGGACCCCCAAATAATATTCCTTGACGTGCTAAGGGTTATCTAGAGAGTGGGATAGGTTTAATAACTACCCTAACCCTAACGCGTACCCTAACCCTAACCTCTACCCTAACCCTAAGACGTACCCTAATCCTAACCCGTAACCTAAACCGAGCCCTAACCCTCAAACTAACCCTAACCATAACCCTAACCCATACCCTACGCCATACCCGAAC
>NW_027175393.1:212500-225000 GCF_028021215.1 Eschrichtius robustus | reverse complement strand
GTACCCGAACCCGTACCCTAAGCCGTACCCTAACCCTAACCCTAACCCTAAGCTACCCTTGACTGCTTCTGCCTCCAATAGATTTCCTAAGCACTAGTGTTTTAAGGAACAGGTTAAAAAGAGAATCCTAATGTGATTTCTTGATAATGGGTGTGTTCCTTATCTTCTCCTAGTGTCTAAACTCTTCTCCATGGCTGGACCCCCAAATAATATTCCTTGACGTGCTAAGGGTTATCTAGAGAGTGGGATAGGTTTAATAACTACCCTAACCCTAACGCGTACCCTAACCCTAACCTCTACCCTAACCCTAAGACGTACCCTAATCCTAACCCGTAACCTAAACCGAGCCCTAACCCTCAAACTAACCCTAACCCTAACCCTAACCCATACCCTACGCCATAACCGAACCCGTACCCGAACCCGTACACTAAGC
This sequence comes from Eschrichtius robustus, assembly GCF_028021215.1. Taxonomy (NCBI): domain Eukaryota; kingdom Metazoa; phylum Chordata; class Mammalia; order Artiodactyla; family Eschrichtiidae; genus Eschrichtius; species Eschrichtius robustus. The sequence continues at coordinate 224,567 of NW_027175393.1, read as the reverse complement.
CGTACCTAACCCTAACCATAACCCTAACCCTAAACCTAAACCTAACCCTAACCCTAAGCTACCCTTGACTGCTTCTGCCTCCAATAGATTTCCTAAGCACTAGTGTATTAAGGAACAGGTTAAAAAGAGAATCCTAATGTGATTTCAGGATAATGGGTGTGTTCCTTATCTTCTCCTACTGTCTAAACTCTTCTCCATGGCTGGACCCCCAAATAATATTCATTGACGTGCTAAGGGGTATCTAGGGAGTGGGATAGGTTTAATAACTACCCTAACCCTAACGCGTACCCTAACCCTAACCCCTACCCTAACCCTAACACGAACCCTAATCCTAACCCGTACCCTAAACCGAGCCTTAACCTTCAAACTAACCCTAACCCTAACCCTAACCCATACGCTACGCCGTACACGAACCCGTACCCGAACCCGTACCCTAAGCCGTACCCTAACCCTAACCCTAACCCTAAGCTACCCTTGACTGCTTCTGCCTCCAATAGATTTCCTAAGCACTAGTGTTTTAAGGAACAGGTTAAAAAGAGAATCCTAATGTGATTTCTTGATAATGGGTGTGTTCCTTATCTTCTCCTAGTGTCTAAACTCTTCTCCATGGCTGGACCCCCAAATAATATTCCTTGACGTGCTAAGGGGTATCTAGAGAGTGGGATAGGTTTAATAACTACCCTAACCCTAACGCGTACCCTAACCCTAACCCCTACCCTAACCCTAAGACGTACCCTAATACTAACCCGTACCCTAAACCGAGCCCTAACCCTCAAACTAACCCTAACCCTAACCCATATCCTACGCCATACCCAAACGCGTACCCGAACCCGTACCCGAACCCGTACCCTAAGCCGTACCCTAACCCAAACCCTAACCCTAAGCTACCCTTGACTGCTTCTGCCTCCAATAGATTTCCTAAGCACTAGTGTTTTAAGGAACAGGTTAAAAAGAGAATCCTAATGTGATTTATTGATAATGGGTGTGTTCCTTATCTTCTCCTAGTGTCTAAACTCTTCTCCATGGCTGCACCCCCAAATAATATTCCTTGACGTGCTAAGGGGTATCTAGAGAGTGGGATATGTTTAATAACTACCCTAACCCTAACGCGTACCCTAACCCTAACCCCTACCCTAACCCTAACACGTACCCTAATCCTAACACGTAACCTAAACCGAGCCCTAACCCTCAAACTAACCCTAACCCTAAACCTAACCCATACCTTACGCCGTACCCGAACCCGTACCCGAACCCGTACCCTAAGCCGTACCCTAACCCTAACCCTAACCCTAAGCTACCCTTGACTGCTTCTGCCTCCAATAGATTTCCTAAGCACTAGTGTTTTAAGGAACAGGTTAAAAAGAGAATCCTAATGTGATTTCTTGATAATGGGTGTGTTCCTTATCTTCTCCTAGTGTCTAAACTCTTCTCCATGGCTGGACCCCCAAATAATATTCCTTGACGTGCTAAGGGGTATCTAGAGAGTGGGATAGGTTTAATAACTACCCTAACCCTAATGCGTACCCTAACCCTAACCCCTACCCTAACCCTAACACGTACCCTAATCCTAACCCGTACCCTAAACCGAGCCCTAACCCTCAAACTAACCCTAACCCTAACCCTAACCCATACCCTACGCCGTACCCGAACCCGTACCCGAACCCGTACCCTAAGCCATACCCTAACCCTAACCCTAACCGTAACCCTAACCCTAAGCTACCCTTGACTGCTTCTGCCTCCAATAGATTTCCTAAGCACTAGTGTATTAAGGAACAGGTTAAAAAGAGAATCCTAATGTGATTTCTTGATAATGGGTGTGTTCCTTATCTTCTCCTAGTGTCTAAACTCTTCTCCATGGCTGGACCCCCAAATAATATTCCTTGACGTGCTAAGGAGTATCTAGAGAGTGGGATAGGTTTAATAACTACCCTAACCCTAACGCGTACCCTAACCCTAACCCCTACCCTATCCCTAACACGAACCCTAATCCTAACCTGTACCCTAAACCGAGCCCTAACCTTCAAACTAACCCTAACCCTAACCCATAACCTACGCCATACCCAAACGCGTACCCGAACCCGTACCCGAACCCGTACCCTAAGCCGTACCCTAACCCAAACCCTAACCCTAAGCTACCCTTGACTGCTTCTGCCTCCAATAGATTTCCTAAGCACTAGTGTTTTAAGGAACAGGTTAAAAAGAGAATCCTAATGTGATTTATTGATAATGGGTGTGTTCCTTATCTTCTCCTAGTGTCTAAACTCTTCTCCATGGCTGCACCCCCAAATAATATTCCTTCACGTGCTAAGGGGTATCTAGAGAGTGGGATATGTTTAATAACTACCCTAACCCTAACGCGTACCCTAACCCTAACCCCTACCCTAACCCTAACACGTACACTAATCCTAACACGTAACCTAAACCGAGCCCTAACCCTCAAACTAACCCTAACCCTAAACCTAACCCATACCCTACGCCGTACCCGAACCCGTACCCGAACCCGTATCCTAAGCCGTACCCTAACCCTAACCCTAACCCTAAGCTACCCTTGACTGCTTCTGCCTCCAATAGATTTCCTAAGCACTAGTGTTTTAAGGAACAGGTTAAAAAGAGAATCCTAATGTGATTTCTTGATAATGGGTGTGTTCCTTATCTTCTCCTAGTGTCTAAACTCTTCTCCATGGCTGGACCCCCAAATAATATTCCTTGACGTGCTAAGGGTTATCTAGAGAGTGGGATAGGTTTAATAACTACCCTAACCCTAACGCGTACCCTAACCCTAACCTCTACCCTAACCCTAAGACGTACCCTAATCCTAACCCGTAACCTAAACCGAGCCCTAACCCTCAAACTAACCCTAACCCTAACCCTAACCCATACCCTACGCCATAACCGAACCCGTACCCGAACCCGTACACTAAGCCGTACCTAACCCTAACCATAACCCTAACCCTAAACCTAAACCTAACCCTAACCCTAAGCTACCCTTGACTGCTTCTGCCTCCAATAGATTTCCTAAGCACTAGTGTATTAAGGAACAGGTTAAAAAGAGAATCCTAATGTGATTTCAGGATAATGGGTGTGTTCCTTATCTTCTCCTACTGTCTAAACTCTTCTCCATGGCTGGACCCCCAAATAATATTCCTTGACGTGCTAAGGGGTATCTAGGGAGTGGGATAGGTTTAATAACTACCCTAACCCTAACGCGTACCCTAACCCTAACCCCTACCCTAACCCTAACACGAACCCTAATCCTAACCCGTACCCTAAACCGAGCCCTAAACTTCAAACTAACCCTAACCCTAACCCTAACCCATACGCTACGCCGTACACGAACCCGTACCCGAACCCGTACCCTAAGCCGTACCCTAACCCTAACCCTAACCCTAAGCTACCCTTGACTGCTTCTGCCTCCAATAGATTTCCTAAGCACTAGTGTTTTAAGGAACAGGTTAAAAAGAGAATCCTAATGTGATTTCTTGATAATGGGTGTGTTCCTTATCTTCTCCTAGTGTCTAAACTCTTCTCCATGGCTGGACCCCCAAATAATATTCCTTGACGTGCTAAGGGGTATCTAGAGAGTGGGATAGGTTTAATAACTACCCTAACCCTAACGCGTACCCTAACCCTAACCCCTACCCTAACCCTAAGACGTACCCTAATACTAACCCGTACCCTAAACCGAGCCCTAACCCTCAAACTAACCCTAACCCTAACCCATATCCTACGCCATACCCAAACGCGTACCCGAACCCGTACCCGAACCCGTACCCTAAGCCGTACCCTAACCCAAACCCTAACCCTAAGCTACCCTTGACTGCTTCTGCCTCCAATAGATTTCCTAAGCACTAGTGTTTTAAGGAACAGGTTAAAAAGAGAATCCTAATGTGATTTATTGATAATGGGTGTGTTCCTTATCTTCTCCTAGTGTCTAAACTCTTCTCCATGGCTGCACCCCCAAATAATATTCCTTGACGTGCTAAGGGGTATCTAGAGAGTGGGATATGTTTAATAACTACCCTAACCCTAACGCGTACCCTAACCCTAACCCCTACCCTAACCCTAACACGTACCCTAATCCTAACACGTAACCTAAACCGAGCCCTAACCCTCAAACTAACCCTAACCCTAAACCTAACCCATACCTTACGCCGTACCCGAACCCGTACCCGAACCCGTACCCTAAGCCGTACCCTAACCCTAACCCTAACCCTAAGCTACCCTTGACTGCTTCTGCCTCCAATAGATTTCCTAAGCACTAGTGTTTTAAGGAACAGGTTAAAAAGAGAATCCTAATGTGATTTCTTGATAATGGGTGTGTTCCTTATCTTCTCCTAGTGTCTAAACTCTTCTCCATGGCTGGACCCCCAAATAATATTCCTTGACGTGCTAAGGGGTATCTAGAGAGTGGGATAGGTTTAATAACTACCCTAACCCTAATGCGTACCCTAACCCTAACCCCTACCCTAACCCTAACACGTACCCTAATCCTAACCCGTACCCTAAACCGAGCCCTAACCCTCAAACTAACCCTAACCCTAACCCTAACCCATACCCTACGCCGTACCCGAACCCGTACCCGAACCCGTACCCTAAGCCATACCCTAACCCTAACCCTAACCGTAACCCTAACCCTAAGCTACCCTTGACTGCTTCTGCCTCCAATAGATTTCCTAAGCACTAGTGTATTAAGGAACAGGTTAAAAAGAGAATCCTAATGTGATTTCTTGATAATGGGTGTGTTCCTTATCTTCTCCTAGTGTCTAAACTCTTCTCCATGGCTGGACCCCCAAATAATATTCCTTGACGTGCTAAGGAGTATCTAGAGAGTGGGATAGGTTTAATAACTACCCTAACCCTAACGCGTACCCTAACCCTAACCCCTACCCTATCCCTAACACGAACCCTAATCCTAACCCGTAACCTAAACCGAGCCCTAACCTTCAAACTAACCCTAACCCTAACCCAAACCCATACACTACGCCGTACACGAACCCTTACCCGAACCCGTACCCTAAGCCGTGTCCTAACCCTAGCCCTAACCCTAACCCTAACCCTAAGCTACCCTTGACTGCTTCTGCCTCCAATAGATTTCCTAAGCACTAGTGTTTTAAGGAACAGGTTAAAAAGAGAATCCTAATGTGATTTCTTGATAATGGGTGTGTTCCTTATCTTCTCCTAGTGTCTAAACTCTTCTCCATGGCTGGACCCCCAAATAATATTCCTTGACGTGCTAAGGGGTATCTAGAGTGTGGGATAGGTTTAATAACTACCCTAACCCTAACGCGTACCCTAACCCTAACACCTACCCTAACCCTAACACGTACCCTAATCCTAACCCGTAACCTAAACCGAGCCCTAACCCTCAAACTAACCCTAACCCTAAACCTAACCCATACCCTACGCCGTACCCGAACCCGTACCCGAACCCGTACCCGAACCCGTACCCTAAGCCGTACCCTAACCCTAACCCTAACCCTAAGCTACCCTTGACTGCTTCTGCCTCCAATAGATTTCGTAAGCACTAGTGTTTTAAGGAACAGGTTAAAAAGAGAATCCTAATGTGATTTCTTGATAATGGGTGTGTTCCTTATCTTCTCCTAGTGTCTAAACTCTTCTCCATGGCTGGACCCCCAAATAATATTCCTTGACGTGCTAAGGGGTATCTAGAGAGTGAGATAGGTTTAATAACTACCCTAACCCTAACGCGTACCCTAACCCTAACCCCTCCCCTATCCCTAACACGAACCCTAATCCTAACTCGTACCCTAAACCGAGCCCTAACCTTCAAACTAACCCTAACCCTAACCCAAACCCATACCGTACGCCGTACACGAACCCGTACCCGAACCCGTAACCTAAGCCGTGTCCTAACACTAGCCCTAACCCTAACCCTAACCTTAATCTACCCTTGACTGCTTTTGCCTCCAATAGATTTCCTAAGCACTAGTGTTTTAAGGAACAGGTTAAAAAGAGAATCCTAATGTGATTTCTTGATAATGGGTGTGTTCCTTATCTTCTCCTAGTGTCTAAACTCTTCTCCATGGCTGGACCCCCAAATAATATTCCTTGACGTGCTATGGGGTATCTAGAGAGTGGGATAGGTTTAATAACTACCCTAACCCTAACGCGTACCCTAACCCTAACCCCTACCCTAACCCTAACACGAACCCTAATCCTAACCCGTACCCTAAACCGAGCCCTAACCTTCAAACTAACCCTAACCCTAACCCTAACCCATACCCTACAGCGTACACGAACCCGTACCCGAACCCGTACCCTAAGCCGTACCCTAACCCTAACCCTAACCCTAAGCTACCCTTGACTGCTTCTGCCTCCAATAGATTTCCTAAGCACTAGTGTTTTAAGGAACAGGTTAAAAAGAGAATCCTAATGTGATTTCTTGATAATGGGTGTGTTCCTTATCTTCTCCTAGTGTCTAAACTCTTCTCCATGGCTGGACCCCCAAATAATATTCCTTGACGTGCTAAGGGGTATGTAGAGAGTGGGATAGGTTTAATAACTACCCTAACCCTAACGCGTACCCTAACCCTAACCCCTACCCTAACCCTAACACGTACCCTAATCCTAACCCGTAACCTAAACCGAGCCCTAACCCTCAAACTAACCCTAACCCTAAACCTAACCCATACCCTACGCCGTACCCGAACCCGTAACCGAACCCGTACCCGAACCCGTACCCTAAGCCGTACCCTAACCCTAACCCTAACCCTAAGCTACCCTTGACTGCTTCTGCCTCCAATAGATTTCCTAAGCACTAGTGTTTTAAGGAACAGGTTAAAAAGAGAATCCTAATGTGATTTCTTGATAATGGGTGTGTTCCTTATCTTCTCCTAGTGTCTAAACTCTTCTCCATGGCTGGACCCCCAAATAATATTCCTTGACGTGCTAAGGGGTATCTAGAGAGTGGGATAGGTTTAATAACTACCCTAACCCTAACGCGTACCCTAACCCTAACCCCTACCCTAACCCTAACACGTACCCTAATCCTAACCCGTACCCTAAACCGAGCCCTAACCTTCAAACTAACCCTAACCCTAACCCATACCCTACGCCGTACACGAACCCGTACCCGAAACCGTACCCTAAGCCGTACCCTAACCCTAACCCTAACCCTAAACCTAACCCTAACCCTAAGCTACCCTTGACTGCTTCTGCCTCCAATAGATTTCCTAAGCACTAGTGTTTTAAGGAACAGGTTAAAAAGAGAATCCTAATGTGATTTCTTGATAATGGGTGTGTTCCTTATCTTCTCCTAGTGTCTAAACTCTTCTCCATGGCTGGACACCCAAATAATATTCCTTGACGTGCTAAGGGGTATCTAGAGAGTGGGATAGGTTTAATAACTACCCTAACCCTAACGCGTACCCTAACCCTAACACGTACCCTAATCCTAACCCGTACCCTAAACCGAGCCCTAACCCTCAAACTAACCCTAACCCTAACCCTAACCCATACCCTACGCCGTACCCGAACCCGTACCCGAACCCGTACCCTAAGCCGTACCCTAAAGCTAACCCTAACCCTAACCCTAACCCTAACCCTAAGCTACCCTTGACTGCTTCTGCCTCCAATAGATTTCCTAAGCACTAGTGTTTTAAGGAACAGGTTAAAAAGAGAATCCTAATGTGATTTCTTGATAATGGGTGTGTTCCTTATCTTCTCCTAGTGTCTAAACTCTTCTCCATGGCTGGACCCCCAAATAATATTCCTTGACGTGCTAAGGGTTATCTAGAGAGTGGGATAGGTTTAATAACTACCCTAACCCTAACGCGTACCCTAACCCTAACCTCTACCCTAACCCTAAGACGTACCCTAATCCTAACCCGTAACCTAAACCGAGCCCTAACCCTCAAACTAACCCTAACCATAACCCTAACCCATACCCTACGCCATACCCGAACCCGTACCCGAACCCGTACACTAAGCCGTACCTAACCCTAACCATAACCCTAACCCTAAACCTAACCGTAAGCTACCCTTGACTGCTTCTGCCTCCAATAGATTTCCTAAGCACTAGTGTATTAAGGAACAGGTTAAAAAGAGAATCCTAATGTGATTTCAGGATAATGGGTGTGTTCCTTATCTTCTCCTACTGTCTAAACTCTTCTCCATGGCTGGACCCCCAAATAATATTCCTTGACGTGCTAAGGGGTATCTAGGGAGTGGGATAGGTTTAATAACTACCCTACCCCTAACGCGTACCCTAACCCTAACCCCTACCCTAAACCTAACACGAACCCTAATCCTAACCCGTACCCTAAACCGAGCCCTAACCTTCAAACTAACCCTAACCCTAACCCTAACCCATACGCTACGCCGTACACGAACCCGTACCCGAACCCGTACCCTAAGCCGTACCCTAACCCTAACCCTAACCCTAAGCTACCCTTGACTGCTTCTGCCTCCAATAGATTTCTTAAGCACTAGTGTTTTAACGAACAGGTTAAAAAGAGAATCCTAATGTGATTTATTGATAATGGGTGTGTTCCTTATCTTCTCCTAGTGTCTAAACTCTTCTCCATGGCTGGACCCCCAAATAATATTCCTTGACGTGCTAAGGGGTATCTAGAGAGTGGGATAGGTTTAATAACTACCCTAACCCTAACGCGTACCCTAACCCTAACCCCTACCCTAACCCTAACACGTACCCTAATCCTAACACGTAACCTAAACCGAGCCCTAACCCTCAAACTAACCCTAATCCTAAACCTAACCCATACCCTACGCCGTACCCGAACCCGTACCCGAACCCGTACCCGAACCCGTACCCTAAGCCGTACCCTAACCCTAACCCTAACCCTAAGCTACCCTTGACTGCTTCTGCCTCCAATAGATTTCCTAAGCACTAGTGTTTTAAGGAACAGGTTAAAAAGAGAATCCTAATGTGATTTCTTGATAATGGGTGTGTTCCTTATCTTCTCCTAGTGTCTAAACTCTTCTCCATGGCTGGACCCCCAAATAATATTCCTTGACGTGCTAAGGGGTATCTAGAGTGTGGGATAGGTTTAATAACTACCCTAACCCTAACGCGTACCCTAACCCTAACACCTACCCTAACCCTAACACGTACCCTAATCCTAACCCGTAACCTAAACCGAGCCCTAACCCTCAAACTAACCCTAACCCTAAACCTAACCCATACCCTACGCCGTACCCGAACCCGTACCCGAACCCGTACCCGAACCCGTACCCTAAGCCGTACCCTAACCCTAACCCTAACCCTAAGCTACCCTTGACTGCTTCTGCCTCCAATAGATTTCGTAAGCACTAGTGTTTTAAGGAACAGGTTAAAAAGAGAATCCTAATGTGATTTCTTGATAATGGGTGTGTTCCTTATCTTCTCCTAGTGTCTAAACTCTTCTCCATGGCTGGACCCCCAAATAATATTCCTTGACGTGCTAAGGGGTATCTAGAGAGTGAGATAGGTTTAATAACTACCCTAACCCTAACGCGTACCCTAACCCTAACCCCTCCCCTATCCCTAACACGAACCCTAATCCTAACTCGTACCCTAAACCGAGCCCTAACCTTCAAACTAACCCTAACCCTAACCCAAACCCATACCGTACGCCGTACACGAACCCGTACCCGAACCCGTAACCTAAGCCGTGTCCTAACACTAGCCCTAACCCTAACCCTAACCTTAATCTACCCTTGACTGCTTTTGCCTCCAATAGATTTCCTAAGCACTAGTGTTTTAAGGAACAGGTTAAAAAGAGAATCCTAATGTGATTTCTTGATAATGGGTGTGTTCCTTATCTTCTCCTAGTGTCTAAACTCTTCTCCATGGCTGGACCCCCAAATAATATTCCTTGACGTGCTATGGGGTATCTAGAGAGTGGGATAGGTTTAATAACTACCCTAACCCTAACGCGTACCCTAACCCTAACCCCTACCCTAACCCTAACACGAACCCTAATCCTAACCCGTACCCTAAACCGAGCCCTAACCTTCAAACTAACCCTAACCCTAACCCTAACCCATACCCTACAGCGTACACGAACCCGTACCCGAACCCGTACCCTAAGCCGTACCCTAACCCTAACCCTAACCCTAAGCTACCCTTGACTGCTTCTGCCTCCAATAGATTTCCTAAGCACTAGTGTTTTAAGGAACAGGTTAAAAAGAGAATCCTAATGTGATTTCTTGATAATGGGTGTGTTCCTTATCTTCTCCTAGTGTCTAAACTCTTCTCCATGGCTGGACCCCCAAATAATATTCCTTGACGTGCTAAGGGGTATGTAGAGAGTGGGATAGGTTTAATAACTACCCTAACCCTAACGCGTACCCTAACCCTAACCCCTACCCTAACCCTAACACGTACCCTAATCCTAACCCGTAACCTAAACCGAGCCCTAACCCTCAAACTAACCCTAACCCTAAACCTAACCCATACCCTACGCCGTACCCGAACCCGTAACCGAACCCGTACCCGAACCCGTACCCTAAGCCGTACCCTAACCCTAACCCTAACCCTAAGCTACCCTTGACTGCTTCTGCCTCCAATAGATTTCCTAAGCACTAGTGTTTTAAGGAACAGGTTAAAAAGAGAATCCTAATGTGATTTCTTGATAATGGGTGTGTTCCTTATCTTCTCCTAGTGTCTAAACTCTTCTCCATGGCTGGACCCCCAAATAATATTCCTTGACGTGCTAAGGGGTATCTAGAGAGTGGGATAGGTTTAATAACTACCCTAACCCTAACGCGTACCCTAACCCTAACCCCTACCCTAACCCTAACACGTACCCTAATCCTAACCCGTACCCTAAACCGAGCCCTAACCTTCAAACTAACCCTAACCCTAACCCATACCCTACGCCGTACACGAACCCGTACCCGAAACCGTACCCTAAGCCGTACCCTAACCCTAATCCTAACCCTAAACCTAACCCTAACCCTAAGCTACCCTTGACTGCTTCTGCCTCCAATAGATTTCCTAAGCACTAGTGTTTTAAGGAACAGGTTAAAAAGAGAATCCTAATGTGATTTCTTGATAATGGGTGTGTTCCTTATCTTCTCCTAGTGTCTAAACTCTTCTCCATGGCTGGACACCCAAATAATATTCCTTGACGTGCTAAGGGGTATCTAGAGAGTGGGATAGGTTTAATAACTACCCTAACCCTAACGCGTACCCTAACCCTAACACGTACCCTAATCCTAACCCGTACCCTAAACCGAGCCCTAACCCTCAAACTAACCCTAACCCTAACCCTAACCCATACCCTACGCCGTACCCGAACCCGTACCCGAACCCGTACCCTAAGCCGTACCCTAAAGCTAACCCTAACCCTAACCCTAACCCTAACCCTAAGCTACCCTTGACTGCTTCTGCCTCCAATAGATTTCCTAAGCACTAGTGTTTTAAGGAACAGGTTAAAAAGAGAATCCTAATGTGATTTCTTGATAATGGGTGTGTTCCTTATCTTCTCCTAGTGTCTAAACTCTTCTCCATGGCTGGACCCCCAAATAATATTCCTTGACGTGCTAAGGGTTATCTAGAGAGTGGGATAGGTTTAATAACTACCCTAACCCTAACGCGTACCCTAACCCTAACCTCTACCCTAACCCTAAGACGTACCCTAATCCTAACCCGTAACCTAAACCGAGCCCTAACCCTCAAACTAACCCTAACCATAACCCTAACCCATACCCTACGCCATACCCGAACCCGTACCCGAACCCGTACACTAAGCCGTACCTAACCCTAACCATAACCCTAACCCTAAACCTAACCCTAAGCTACCCTTGACTGCTTCTGCCTCCAATAGATTTCCTAAGCACTAGTGTATTAAGGAACAGGTTAAAAAGAGAATCCTAATGTGATTTCAGGATAATGGGTGTGTTCCTTATCTTCTCCTACTGTCTAAACTCTTCTCCATGGCTGGACCCCCAAATAATATTCCTTGACGTGCTAAGGGGTATCTAGGGAGTGGGATAGGTTTAATAACTACCCTACCCCTAACGCGTACCCTAACCCTAACCCCTACCCTAAACCTAACACGAACCCTAATCCTAACCCGTACCCTAAACCGAGCCCTAACCT
>NW_027175393.1:202500-205000 GCF_028021215.1 Eschrichtius robustus | reverse complement strand
CCCTAACCCTAACCCCTACCCTAACCCTAACACGTACCCTAATCCTAACCCGTACCCTACACCGAGCCCTAACCCTCAAACTAACCCTAACCCTAACCCTAACCCATATCGTACGCCATACCCAAACCCGTACCCGAAACCGTACCCGAACCCGTACCCTAATCCGTACCCTAACCCAAACCCTAACCCTAAGCTACCCTTGACTGCTTCTGCCTCCAATAGATTTCCTAAGCACTAGTGTTTTAAGGAACAGGTTAAAAAGAGAATCCTAATGTGATTTCTTGATAATGGGTGTGTTCCTTATCTTCTCCTAGTGTCTAAACTCTTCTCCATGGCTGGACCCCCAAATAATATTCCTTGACGTGCTAAGGGGTATCTAGAGAGTGGGATAGGTTTAATAACTACCCTAACCCTAACGCGTACCCTAACCCTAACCCCTACCCTAACCCTAACACGTACCCTAACCCTAAGCCGTACCCTAACCCAAACCCTAACCCTAAGCTACCCTTGACTGCTTCTGCCTCCAATAGATTTCCTAAGCACTATTGTTTTAAGGAACAGGTTAAAAAGAGAATCCTAATGTGATTTATTGATAATTGGTGTGTTCCTTATCTTCTCCTAGTGTCTAAACTCTTCTCCATGGCTGGACCCCCAAATAATATTCCTTGACGTGCTAAGGGGTATCTAGAGAGTGGGATAGGTTTAATAACTACCCTAACCCTAACGCGTACCCTAACCCTAACCCCTACCCTAACCCTAACACGTACCCTAATCCTAACCCGTAACCTAAACCGAGCCCTAACCCTCAAACTAACCCTAACCCTAAACCTAACCCATACCCTACGCCGTACCCGAACCCGTACCCGAACCCGTACCCGAACCCGTACCCTAAGCCGTACCCTAACCCTAACCCTAACCCTAAGCTACCCTTGACTGCTTCTGACTCCAATAGATTTCCTAAGCACTAGTGTTTTAAGGAACAGGTTAAAAAGAGAATCCTAATGTGATTTCTTGATAATGGGTGTGTTCCTTATCTTCTCCTAGTGTCTAAACTCTTCTCCATGGTTGGACCCCCAAATAATATTCCTTGACGTGCTAAGGGGTATCTAGAGAGTGGGATAGGTTTAATAACTACCCTAACCCTAACGCGTACCCTAACCCTAACCCCTACCCTAACCCTAACACGAACCCTAATCCTAACCCGTACCCTAAACCGAGCCCTAAACTTCAAACTAACCCTAACCCTAACCCAAACCCATACCCTACGCCGAACACGAACCCGTACCCGAACCCGTACCCTAAGCCGTGTCCTAACCCTAGCCCTAACCCTAACCCTAACCCTAAGCTACCCTTTACTGCTTCTGCCTCCAATAGATTTCCTAAGCACTAGTGTTTTAAGGAACAGGTTAAAAAGAGAATCCTAATGTGATTTCTTGATAATGGGTGTGTTCTTTATCTTCTCCTAGTGTCTAAACTCTTCTCCATGGCTGGACCCCCAAAAAATATTCCTTGACGTGCTAAGGGGTATCTAGAGAGTGGGATAGGTTTAATAACTACCCTAACCCTAACGCGTACCCTAACCCTAACCCCTACCCTAACCCTAACACGTACCCTAATCCTAACCCGTACCCTAAACCGAGCCCTAACCTTCAAACTAAACCTAACCCTAACCCATACCCTACGCCGTACACGAACCCGTACCCGAAACCGTACCCTAAGCCGTACCCTAACCCTAACCCTAACCCTAAACCTAACCCTAACCCTAAGCTACCCTTGACTGCTTCTGCCTCCAATAGATTTCCTAAGCACTAGTGTTTTAAGGAACAGGTTAAAAAGAGAATCCTAATGTGATTTCTTGATAATGGGTGTGTTCCTTATCTTCTCCTAGTGTCTAAACTCTTCTCCATGGCTGGACACCCAAATAATATTCCTTGACGTGCTAAGGGGTATCTAGAGAGTGGGATAGGTTTAATAACTACCCTAACCCTAACGCGTACCCTAACCCTAACACGTACCCTAATCCTAACCCGTACCCTAAACCGAGCCCTAACCCTCAAACTAACCCTAACCCTAACCCTAACCCATACCCTACGCCGTACCCGAACCCGTACCCGAACCCGTACCCTAAGCCGTACCCTAAAGCTAACCCTAACCCTAACCCTAACCCTAACCCTAAGCTACCCTTGACTGCTTCTGCCTCCAATAGATTTCCTAAGCACTAGTGTTTTAAGGAACAGGTTAAAAAGAGAATCCTAATGTGATTTCTTGATAATGGGTGTGTTCCTTATCTTCTCCTAGTGTCTAAACTCTTCTCCATGGCTGGACCCCCAAATAATATTCCTTGACGTGCTAAGGGTTATCTAGAGAGTGGGATAGGTTTAATAACTACCCTAACCCTAACGCGTACCCTAACCCTAACCTCTACCCTAACCCTAAGACGTACCCTAATCCTAACCCGTAACCTAAACCGAGCCCTAACCCTCAAACTAACCCTAACCAT
>NW_027175393.1:192500-197500 GCF_028021215.1 Eschrichtius robustus | reverse complement strand
CTAAACCGAGCCCTAACCTTCAAACTAACCCTAACCCTAACCCATACCCTACGCCGTACACGAACCCGTACCCGAAACCATACCCTAAGCCGTACCCTAACCCTAACCCTAACCCTAAACCTAACCCTAACCCTAAGCTACCCTTGACTGCTTCTGCCTTCAATAGATTTCCTAAGCACTAGTGTTTTAAGGAACAGGTTAAAAAGAGAATCCTAATGTGATTTCTTGATAATGGGTGTGTTCCTTATCTTCTCCTAGTGTCTAAACTCTTCTCCATGGCTGGACACCCAAATAATATTCCTTGACGTGCTAAGGGGTATCTAGAGAGTGGGATAGGTTTAATAACTACCCTAACCCTAACGCGTACCCTAACCCTAACCCCTACCCTAACCCTAACACGTACCCTAATCCTAACCCGTACCCTAAACCGAGCCCTAACCTTCAAACTAACCCTAACCCTAACCCATACCCTACGCCGTACACGAACCCGTACCCGAAACCGTACCCTAAGCCGTACCCTAACCCTAACCCTAACCCTAAACCTAACCCTAACCCTAAGCTACCCTTGACTGCTTCTGCCTCCAATAGATTTCCTAAGCACTAGTGTTTTAAGGAACAGGTTAAAAAGAGAATCCTAATGTGATTTCTTGATAATGGGTGTGTTCCTTATCTTCTCCTAGTGTCTAAACTCTTCTCCATGGCTGGACCCCCAAATAATATTCCTTGACGTGCTAAGGGGTATCTAGAGAGTGGGATAGGTTTAATAACTACCCTAACCCTAATGCGTACCCTAACCCTAACCCCTACCCTAACCCTAACACGTACCCTAATCCTAACCCGTACCCTAAACCGAGCCCTAACCCTCAAACTAACCCTAACCCTAACCCTAACCCATACCCTACGCCGTACCCGAACCCGTACCCGAACCCGTACCCTAAGCCATACCCTAACCCTAACCCTATCCGTAACCCTAACCCTAAGCTACCCTTGACTGCTTCTGCCTCCAATAGATTTCCTAAGCACTAGTGTATTAAGGAACAGGTTAAAAAGAGAATCCTAATGTGATTTCTTGATAATGGGTGTGTTCCTTATCTTCTCCTAGTGTCTAAACTCTTCTCCATGGCTGGACCCCCAAATAATATTCCTTGACGTGCTAAGGAGTATCTAGAGAGTGGGATAGGTTTAATAACTACCCTAAACCTAACGCGTACCCTAACCCTAACCCCTACCCTATCCCTAACACGAACCCTAATCCTAACCCGTACCCTAAACCGAGCCCTAACCTTCAAACTAACCCTAACCCTAACCCAAACCCATACACTACGCCGTACACGAACCCTTACCCGAACCCGTACCCTAAGCCGTGTCCTAACCCTAGCCCTAACCCTAACCCTAACCCTAAGATACCCTTGACTGCTTCTGCCTCCAATAGATTTCCTAAGCACTAGTGTTTTAAGGAACAGGTTAAAAAGAGAATCCTAATGTGATTTCTTGATAATGGGTGTGTTCCTTATCTTCTCCTAGTGTCTAAACTCTTCTCCATGGCTGGACCCCCAAATAATATTCCTTGACGTGCTAAGGGGTATCTAGAGTGTGGGATAGGTTTAATAACTACCCTAACCCTAACGCGTACCCTAACCCTAACACCTACCCTAACCCTAACACGTACCCTAATCCTAACCCGTAACCTAAACCGAGCCCTAACCCTCAAACTAACCCTAACCCTAACCCTAACCCATACCCTACGCCGTACACGAACCCGTACCCGAAACCATACCCTAAGCCGTACCCTAACCCTAACCCTAACCCTAAACCTAACCCTAACCCTAAGCTACCCTTGACTGCTTCTGCCTTCAATAGATTTCCTAAGCACTAGTGTTTTAAGGAACAGGTTAAAAAGAGAATCCTAATGTGATTTCTTGATAATGGGTGTGTTCCTTATCTTCTCCTAGTGTCTAAACTCTTCTCCATGGCTGGACACCCAAATAATATTCCTTGACGTGCTAAGGGGTATCTAGAGAGTGGGATAGGTTTAATAACTACCCTAACCCTAACGCGTACCCTAACCCTAACACGTACCCTAATCCTAACCCGTACCCTAAACCGAGCCCTAACCCTCAAACTAACCCTAACCCTAACCCTAACCCATACCCTACGCCGTACCCGAACCCGTACCCGAACCCGTACCCTAAGCCGTACCCTAAAGCTAACCCTAACCCTAACCCTAACCCTAACCCTAAGCTACCCTTGACTGCTTCTGCCTCCAATAGATTTCCTAAGCACTAGTGTTTTAAGGAACAGGTTAAAAAGAGAATCCTAATGTGATTTCTTGATAATGGGTGTGTTCCTTATCTTCTCCTAGTGTCTAAACTCTTCTCCATGGCTGGACCCCCAAATAATATTCCTTGACGTGCTAAGGGTTATCTAGAGAGTGGGATAGGTTTAATAACTACCCTAACCCTAACGCGTACCCTAACCCTAACCTCTACCCTAACCCTAAGACGTACCCTAATCCTAACCCGTAACCTAAACCGAGCCCTAACCCTCAAACTAACCCTAACCCTAACCCTAACCCATACCCTACGCCATACCCGAACCCGTACCCGAACCCGTACACTAAGCCGTACCTAACCCTAACCATAACCCTAACCCTAAACCTAACCCTAACCCTAACCCTAAGCTACCCTTGACTGCTTCTGCCTCCAATAGATTTCCTAAGCACTAGTATATTAAGGAACAGGTTAAAAAGAGAATCCTAATGTGATTTCAGGATAATGGGTGTGTTCCTTATCTTCTCCTACTGTCTAAACTCTTCTCCATGGCTGGACCCCCAAATAATATTCCTTGACGTGCTAAGGGGTATCTAGAGTGTGGGATAGGTTTAATAACTACCCTAACCCTAACGCGTACCCTAACCCTAACCCCTACCCTAACCCTAACACGTACCCTAATCCTAACCCGTACCCTACACCGAGCCCTAACCCTCAAACTAACCCTAACCCTAACCCTAACCCATATCGTACGCCATACCCAAACCCGTACCCGAAACCGTACCCGAACCCGTACCCTAATCCGTACCCTAACCCAAACCCTAACCCTAAGCTACCCTTGACTGCTTCTGCCTCCAATAGATTTCCTAAGCACTAGTGTTTTAAGGAACAGGTTAAAAAGAGAATCCTAATGTGATTTCTTGATAATGGGTGTGTTCCTTATCTTCTCCTAGTGTCTAAACTCTTCTCCATGGCTGGACCCCCAAATAATATTCCTTGACGTGCTAAGGGGTATCTAGAGAGTGGGATAGGTTTAATAACTACCCTAACCCTAACGCGTACCCTAACCCTAACCCCTACCCTAACCCTAACACGTACCCTAACCCTAAGCCGTACCCTAACCCAAACCCTAACCCTAAGCTACCCTTGACTGCTTCTGCCTCCAATAGATTTCCTAAGCACTATTGTTTTAAGGAACAGGTTAAAAAGAGAATCCTAATGTGATTTATTGATAATTGGTGTGTTCCTTATCTTCTCCTAGTGTCTAAACTCTTCTCCATGGCTGGACCCCCAAATAATATTCCTTGACGTGCTAAGGGGTATCTAGAGAGTGGGATAGGTTTAATAACTACCCTAACCCTAACGCGTACCCTAACCCTAACCCCTACCCTAACCCTAACACGTACCCTAATCCTAACCCGTAACCTAAACCGAGCCCTAACCCTCAAACTAACCCTAACCCTAAACCTAACCCATACCCTACGCCGTACCCGAACCCGTACCCGAACCCGTACCCGAACCCGTACCCTAAGCCGTACCCTAACCCTAACCCTAACCCTAAGCTACCCTTGACTGCTTCTGACTCCAATAGATTTCCTAAGCACTAGTGTTTTAAGGAACAGGTTAAAAAGAGAATCCTAATGTGATTTCTTGATAATGGGTGTGTTCCTTATCTTCTCCTAGTGTCTAAACTCTTCTCCATGGTTGGACCCCCAAATAATATTCCTTGACGTGCTAAGGGGTATCTAGAGAGTGGGATAGGTTTAATAACTACCCTAACCCTAACGCGTACCCTAACCCTAACCCCTACCCTAACCCTAACACGAACCCTAATCCTAACCCGTACCCTAAACCGAGCCCTAAACTTCAAACTAACCCTAACCCTAACCCAAACCCATACCCTACGCCGAACACGAACCCGTACCCGAACCCGTACCCTAAGCCGTGTCCTAACCCTAGCCCTAACCCTAACCCTAACCCTAAGCTACCCTTTACTGCTTCTGCCTCCAATAGATTTCCTAAGCACTAGTGTTTTAAGGAACAGGTTAAAAAGAGAATCCTAATGTGATTTCTTGATAATGGGTGTGTTCTTTATCTTCTCCTAGTGTCTAAACTCTTCTCCATGGCTGGACCCCCAAAAAATATTCCTTGACGTGCTAAGGGGTATCTAGAGAGTGGGATAGGTTTAATAACTACCCTAACCCTAACGCGTACCCTAACCCTAACCCCTACCCTAACCCTAACACGTACCCTAATCCTAACCCGTACCCTAAACCGAGCCCTAACCTTCAAACTAAACCTAACCCTAACCCATACCCTACGCCGTACACGAACCCGTACCCGAAACCGTACCCTAAGCCGTACCCTAACCCTAACCCTAACCCTAAACCTAACCCTAACCCTCAGCTACCCTTGACTGCTTCTGCCTCCAATAGATTTCCTAAGCACTAGTGTTTTAAGGAACAGGTTAAAAAGAGAATCCTAATGTGATTTCTTGATAATGGGTGTGTTCCTTATCTTCTCCTAGTGTCTAAACACTTCTCCATGGCTGGACACCCAAATAATATTCCTTGACGTGCTAAGGGGTATCTAGAGAGTGGGATAGGTTTAATAACTACCCTAACCCTAACGCGTACCCTAACCCTAACACGTACCCTAATCCTAACCCGTACCCTAAACCGAGCCCTAACCCTCAAACTAACCCTAACCCTAACCCTAACCCATACCCTA
>NW_027175393.1:152500-185000 GCF_028021215.1 Eschrichtius robustus | reverse complement strand
CGTACCCGAAACCGTACCCTAAGCCGTACCCTAACCCTAACCCTAACCCTAAACCTAACCCTAACCCTAAGCTACCCTTGACTGCTTCTGCCTCCAATAGATTTCCTAAGCACTAGTGTTTTAAGGAACAGGTTAAAAAGAGAATCCTAATGTGATTTCTTGATAATGGGTGTGTTCCTTATCTTCTCCTAGTGTCTAAACACTTCTCCATGGCTGGACACCCAAATAATATTCCTTGACGTGCTAAGGGGTATCTAGAGAGTGGGATAGGTTTAATAACTACCCTAACCCTAACGCGTACCCTAACCCTAACACGTACCCTAATCCTAACCCGTACCCTAAACCGAGCCCTAACCCTCAAACTAACCCTAACCCTAACCCTAACCCATACCCTACGCCGTACCCGAACCCGTACCCGAACCCGTACCCTAAGCCGTACCCTAAAGCTAACCCTAACCCTAACCCTAACCCTAACCCTAAGCTACCCTTGACTGCTTCTGCCTCCAATAGATTTCCTAAGCACTAGTGTTTTAAGGAACAGGTTAAAAAGAGAATCCTAATGTGATTTCTTGATAATGGGTGTGTTCCTTATCTTCTCCTAGTGTCTAAACTCTTCTCCATGGCTGGACACCCAAATAATATTCCTTGACGTGCTAAGGGGTATCTAGAGAGTGGGATAGGTTTAATAACTACCCTAACCCTAACGCGTACCCTAACCCTAACCTCTACCCTAACCCCTAAGACGTACCCTAATCCTAACCCGTAACCTAAACCGAGCCCTAACCCTCAAACTAACCCTAACCCTAACCCTAACCCATACCCTACGCCATAACAGAACCCGTACCCGAACCCGTACACTAAGCCGTACCTAACCCTAACCATAACCCTAACTCTAAACCTAAACCTAACCCTAACCCTAAGCTACCCTTGACTGCTTCTGCCTCCAATAGATTTCCTAAGCACTAGTGTATTAAGGAACAGGTTAAAAAGAGAATCCTAATGTGATTTCAGGATAATGGGTGTGTTCCTTATCTTCTCCTACTGTCTAAACTCTTCTCCATGGCTGGACCCCCAAATAATATTCCTTGACGTGCTAAGGGGTATCTAGGGAGTGGGATAGGTTTAATAACTACCCTAACCCTAACGCGTACCCTAACCCTAACCCCTACCCTAACCCTAACACGAACCCTAATCCTAACCCGTACCCTAAACCGAGCCCTAACCTTCAAACTAACCCTAACCCTAACCCTAACCCATACGCTACGCCGTACACGAACCCGTACCCGAACCCGTACCCTAAGCCGTACCCTAACCCTAACCCTAATCCTAAGCTACCCTTGACTGCTTCTGCCTCCAATAGATTTCCTAAGCACTAGTGTTTTTAAGGAACAGGTTAAAAAGAGAATCCTAATGTGATTTCTTGATAATGGTCGTGTTCCTTATCTTCTCCTAGTGTCTAAACTCTTCTCCATGGCTGGACCCCCAAATAATATTCCTTGACGTGCTAAGGGGTATCTAGAGAGTGGGATAGGTTTAATAACTAA
This sequence comes from Eschrichtius robustus, assembly GCF_028021215.1. Taxonomy (NCBI): domain Eukaryota; kingdom Metazoa; phylum Chordata; class Mammalia; order Artiodactyla; family Eschrichtiidae; genus Eschrichtius; species Eschrichtius robustus. The sequence continues at coordinate 183,456 of NW_027175393.1, read as the reverse complement.
CCTAACCCTAACGCGTACCCTAACCCTAACCCCTACCCTAACCCTAAGACGTACCCTAATCCTAACCCGTACCCTAAACCGAGCCCTAACCCTCAAACTAACCCTAACCCTAACCCATATCCTACGCCATACCCAAACGCGTACCCGAACCCGTACCCGAACCCGTACCCTAAGCCGTACCCTAACCCAAACCCTAACCCTAAGCTACCCTTGACTGCTTCTGCCTCCAATAGATTTCCTAAGCACTAGTGTTTTAAGGAACAGGTTAAAAAGAGAATCCTAATGTGATTTATTGATAATGGGTGTGTTCCTTATCTTCTCCTAGTGTCTAAACTCTTCTCCATGGCTGCACCCCCAAATAATATTCCTTGACGTGCTAAGGGGTATCTAGAGAGTGGGATATGTTTAATAACTACCCTAACCCTAACGCGTACCCTAACCCTAACCCCTACCCTAACCCTAACACGTACACTAATCCTAACACGTAACCTAAACCGAGCCCTAACCCTCAAACTAACCCTAACCCTAAACCTAACCCATACCCTACGCCGTAACCCGAACCCGTACCCGAACCCGTACCCTAAGCCGTACCCCTAAACCCTAACCCTAACCCTAAGCTACCCTTGACTGCTTCTGCCTCCAATAGATTTCCTAAGCACTAGTGTTTTAAGGAACAGGTTAAAAAGAGAATCCTAATGTGATTTCTTGATAATGGGTGTGTTCCTTATCTTCTCCTAGTGTCTAAACTCTTCTCCATGGCTGGACCCCCAAATAATATTCCTTGACGTGCTAAGGGTTATCTAGAGAGTGGGATAGGTTTAATAACTACCCTAACCCTAACGCGTACCCTAACCCTAACCTCTACCCTAACCCTAAGACGTACCCTAATCCTAACCCGTAACCTAAACCGAGCCCTAACCCTCAAACTAACCCCTAACCCTAACCCTAACCCATACCCTACGCCATAACCGAACCCGTACCCGAACCCGTACACTAAGCCGTACCTAACCCCTAACCATAACCCTAACCCTAAACCTAAACCTAACCCTAACCCTAAGCTACCCTTGACTGCTTCTGCCTCCAATAGATTTCCTAAGCACTAGTGTATTAAGGAACAGGTTAAAAAGAGAATCCTAATGTGATTTCAGGATAATGGGTGTGTTCCTTATCTTCTCCTACTGTCTAAACTCTTCTCCATGGCTGGACCCCCAAATAATATTCCTTGACGTGCTAAGGGGTATCTAGGGAGTGGGATAGGTTTAATAACTACCCTAACCCTAACGCGTACCCTAACCCTAACCCCTACCCTAACCCTAACACGAACCCTAATCCTAACCCGTACCCTAAACCGAGCCTTAACCTTCAAACTAACCCTAACCCTAACCCTAACCCCATACGCTACGCCGTACACGAACCCGTACCCGAACCCGTACCCTAAGCCGTACCCTAACCCTAACCCTAACCCTAAGCTACCCTTGACTGCTTCTGCCTCCAATAGATTTCCTAAGCACTAGTGTTTTAAGGAACAGGTTAAAAAGAGAATCCTAATGTGATTTCTTGATAATGGGTGTGTTCCTTATCTTCTCCTAGTGTCTAAACTCTTCTCCATGGCTGGACCCCCAAATAATATTCCTTGACGTGCTAAGGGGTATCTAGAGAGTGGGATAGGTTTAATAACTACCCTAACCCTAACGCGTACCCTAACCCTAACCCCTACCCTAACCCTAAGACGTACCCTAATACTAACCCGTACCCTAAACCGAGCCCTAACCCTCAAACTAACCCTAACCCTAACCCATATCCTACGCCATACCCAAACGCGTACCCGAACCCGTACCCGAACCCGTACCCTAAGCCGTACCCTAACCCAAACCCTAACCCTAAGCTACCCTTGACTGCTTCTGCCTCCAATAGATTTCCTAAGCACTAGTGTTTTAAGGAACAGGTTAAAAAGAGAATCCTAATGTGATTTATTGATAATGGGTGTGTTCCTTATCTTCTCCTAGTGTCTAAACTCTTCTCCATGGCTGCACCCCAAATAATATTCCTTGACGTGCTAAGGGGTATCTAGAGAGTGGGATATGTTTAATAACTACCCTAACCCTAACGCGTACCCTAACCCTAACCCCTACCCTAACCCTAACACGTACCCTAATCCTAACACGTAACCTAAACCGAGCCCTAACCCTCAAACTAACCCCTAACCCTAAACCTAACCCATACCTTACGCCGTACCCGAACCCGTACCCGAACCCGTACCCTAAGCCGTACCCTAACCCTAACCCTAACCCTAAGCTACCCTTGACTGCTTCTGCCTCCAATAGATTTCCTAAGCACTAGTGTTTTAAGGAACAGGTTAAAAAGAGAATCCTAATGTGATTTCTTGATAATGGGTGTGTTCCTTATCTTCTCCTAGTGTCTAAAATCTTCTCCATGGCTGGACCCCCAAATAATATTCCTTGACGTGCTAAGGGGTATCTAGAGAGTGGGATAGGTTTAATAACTACCCTAACCCTAATGCGTACCCTAACCCTAACCCCTACCCTAACCCTAACACGTACCCTAATCCTAACCCGTACCCTAAACCGAGCCCTAACCCTCAAACTAACCACCTAACCCTAACCATACCCTACGCCGTACCCGAACCCGTACCCGAACCCGTACCCTAAGCCATACCCTAACCCTAACCCTAACCGTAACCCTAACCCTAAGCTACCCTTGACTGCTTCTGCCTCCAATAGATTTCCTAAGCACTAGTGTATTAAGGAACAGGTTAAAAAGAGAATCCTAATGTGATTTCTTGATAATGGGTGTGTTCCTTATCTTCTCCTAGTGTCTAAACTCTTCTCCATGGCTGGACACCCAAATAATATTCCTTGACGTGCTAAGGAGTATCTAGAGAGTGGGATAGGTTTAATAACTACCCTAACCCTAACGCGTACCCTAACCCTAACCCCTAACCTATCCCTAACACGAACCCTAATCCTAACCCGTACCCTAAACCGAGCCCTAACCTTCAAACTAACCCTAACCCTAACCCATATCCTACGCCATACCCAAACGCGTACCCGAACCCGTACCCGAACCCGTACCCTAAGCCGTACCCTAACCCAAACCCTAACCCTAAGCTACCCTTGACTGCTTCTGCCTCCAATAGATTTCCTAAGCACTAGTGTTTTAAGGAACAGGTTAAAAAGAGAATCCTAATGTGATTTCTTGATAATGGGTGTGTTCCTTATCTTCTCCTAGTGTCTAAACTCTTCTCCATGGCTGCACCCCCAAATAATATTCCTTGACGTGCTAAGGGGTATCTAGAGAGTGGGATATGTTTAATAACTACCCTAACCCTAACGCGTACCCTAACCCTAACCCCTACCCTAACCCTAACACGTACACTAATCCTAACACGTAACCTAAACCGAGCCCTAACCCTCAAACTAACCCTAACCCTAAACCTAACCCATACCCTACGCCGTACCCGAACCCGTACCCGAACCGTACCCTAAGCCGTACCCTAACCCTAACCCTAACCCTAAGCTACCCTTGACTGCTTCTGCCTCCAATAGATTTCCTAAGCACTAGTGTTTTAAGGAACAGGTTAAAAAGAGAATCCTAATGTGATTTCAGGATAATGGGTGTGTTCCTTATCTTCTCCTAGTGTCTAAACTCTTCTCCATGGCTGGACCCCCAAATAATATTCCTTGACGTGCTAAGGGGTATCTAGAGTGTGGGATAGGTTTAATAACTACCCTAACCCTAACACGTACCCTAATCCTAACACGTAACCTAAACCGAGCCCTAACCCTCAAACTAACCCTAACCCTAAACCTAACCCATACCTTACGCCGTACCCGAACCCGTACCCGAACCCGTACCCTAAGCCGTACCCTAACCCTAACCCTAACCCTAAGCTACCCTTGACTGCTTCTGCCTCCAATAGATTTCCTAAGCACTAGTGTTTTAAGGAACAGGTTAAAAAGAGAATCCTAATGTGATTTCTTGATAATGGGTGTGTTCCTTATCTTCTCCTAGTGTCTAAACTCTTCTCCATGGCTGGACCCCCAAATAATATTCCTTGACGTGCTAAGGGGTATCTAGAGAGTGGGATAGGTTTAATAACTACCCTAACCCTAATGCGTACCCTAACCCTAACCCCTACCCTAACCCTAACACGTACCCTAATCCTAACCCGTACCCTAAACCGAGCCCTAACCCTCAAACTAACCCTAACCCTAACCCTAACCCATACCCTACGCCGTACCCGAACCCGTACCCGAACCCGTTACCCTAAGCCATACCCTAACCCTAACCGTAACCGTAACCCTAACCCTAAGCTACCCTTGACTGCTTCTGCCTCCAATAGATTTCCTAAGCACTAGTGTATTAAGGAACAGGTTAAAAAGAGAATCCTAATGTGATTTCTTGATAATGGGTGTGTTCCTTATCTTCTCCTAGTGTCTAAACTCTTCTCCATGGCTGGACCCCCAAATAATATTCCTTGACGTGCTAAGGAGTATCTAGAGAGTGGGATAGGTTTAATAACTACCCTAACCCTAACGCGTACCCTAACCCTAACCCCTACCCTATCCCTAACACGAACCCTAATCCTAACCCGTAACCTAAACCGAGCCTAACCTTCAAACTAACCCTAACCCTAACCCAAACCCATACACTACGCCGTACACGAACCCTTACCCGAACCCGTACCCTAAGCCGTGTCCTAACCCTAGCCCTAACCCTAACCCTAACCCTAAGCTACCCTTGACTGCTTCTGCCTCCAATAGATTTCCTAAGCACTAGTGTTTTAAGGAACAGGTTAAAAAGAGAATCCTAATGTGATTTCTTGATAATGGGTGTGTTCCTTATCTTCTCCTAGTGTCTAAACTCTTCTCCATGGCTGGACCCCCAAATAATATTCCTTGACGTGCTAAGGGGTATCTAGAGTGTGGGATAGGTTTAATAACTACCCTAACCCTAACGCGTACCCTAACCCTAACACCTACCCTAACCCTAACACGTACCCTAATCCTAACCCGTAACCTAAACCGAGCCCTAACCCTCAAACTAACCCTAACCCTAAACCTAACCCATACCCTACGCCGTACCCGAACCCGTACCCGAACCCGTACCCGAACCCGTACCCTAAGCCGTACCCTAACCCTAACCCTAACCCTAAGCTACCCTTGACTGCTTCTGCCTCCAATAGATTTCGTAAGCACTAGTGTTTTAAGGAACAGGTTAAAAAGAGAATCCTAATGTGATTTCTTGATAATGGGTGTGTTCCTTATCTTCTCCTAGTGTCTAAACTCTTCTCCATGGCTGGACCCCCAAATAATATTCCTTGACGTGCTAAGGGGTATCTAGAGAGTGAGATAGGTTTAATAACTACCCTAACCCTAACGCGTACCCTAACCCTAACCCCTCCCCTATCCCTAACACGAACCCTAATCCTAACTCGTACCCTAAACCGAGCCCTAACCTTCAAACTAACCCTAACCCTAACCCAAACCCATACCGTACGCCGTACACGAACCCGTACCCGAACCCGTAACCTAAGCCGTGTCCTAACACTAGCCCTAACCCTAACCCTAACCTTAATCTACCCTTGACTGCTTTTGCCTCCAATAGATTTCCTAAGCACTAGTGTTTTAAGGAACAGTTTAAAAAGAGAATCCTAATGTGATTTCTTGATAATGGGTGTGTTCCTTATCTTCTCCTAGTGTCTAAACTCTTCTCCATGGCTGGACCCCCAAATAATATTCCTTGACGTGCTATGGGGTATCTAGAGAGTGGGATAGGTTTAATAACTACCCTAACCCTAACGCGTACCCTAACCCTAACCCCTACCCTAACCCTAACACGAACCCTAATCCTAACCCGTACCCTAAACCGAGCCCTAACCTTCAAACTAACCCTAACACTAACCCTATCCCATACCCTACAGCGTACACGAACCCGTACCCGAACCCGTACCCTAAGCCGTACCCTAACCCTAACCCTAACCCTAAGCTACCCTTGACTGCTTCTGCCTCCAATAGATTTCCTAAGCACTAGTGTTTTAAGGAACAGGTTAAAAGAGAATCCTAATGTGATTTCTTGATAATGGGTGTGTTCCTTATCTTCTCCTAGTGTCTAAACTCTTCTCCATGGCTGGACCCCCAAATAATATTCCTTGACGTGCTAAGGGGTATGTAGAGAGTGGGATAGGTTTAATAACTACCCTAACCCTAACGCGTACCCTAACCCTAACCCCTACCCTAACCCTAACACGTACCCTAATCCTAACCCGTAACCTAAACCGAGCCCTAACCCTGAAACTAACCCTAACCCTAAACCTAACCCATACCCTACGCCGTACCCGAACCGTAACCGAACCCGTACCCGAACCCGTACCCTAAGCCGTACCCTAACCCTAACCCTAACCCTAAGCTACCCTTGACTGCTTCTGCCTCCAATAGATTTCCTAAGCACTAGTGTTTTAAGGAACAGGTTAAAAAGAGAATCCTAATGTGATTTCTTGATAATGGGTGTGTTCCTTATCTTCTCCTAGTGTCTAAACTCTTCTCCATGGCTGGACCCCCAAATAATATTCCTTGACGTGCTAAGGGGTATCTAGAGAGTGGGATAGTTTAATAACTACCCTAACCCTAACGCGTACCCTAACCCTAACCCCTACCCTAACCCTAACACGTACCCTAATCCTAACCCGTACCCTAAACCGAGCCCTAACCTTCAAACTAACCCTAACCCTAACCCATACCCTACGCCGTACACGAACCCGTACCCGAAACCGTACCCTAAGCCGTACCCTAACCCTAACCCTAACCCTAAACCTAACCCTAACCCTAAGCTACCCTTGACTGCTTCTGCCTCCAATAGATTTCCTAAGCACTAGTGTTTTAAGGAACAGGTTAAAAAGAGAATCCTAATGTGATTTCTTGATAATGGTGTGTTCCTTATCTTCTCCTAGTGTCTAAACTCTTCTCCATGGCTGGACACCCAAATAATATTCCTTGACGTGCTAAGGGGTATCTAGAGAGTGGGATAGGTTTAATAACTACCCTAACCCTAACGCGTACCCTAACCCTAACACGTACCCTAATCCTAACCCGTACCCTAAACCGAGCCCTAACCCTCAAACTAACCCTAACCCTAACCCTATCCCATACCCTACGCCGTACCCGAACCCGTACCCGAACCCGTACCCTAAGCCGTACCCTAAAGCTAACCCTAACCCTAACCCTAACCCTAACCCTAAGCTACCCTTGACTGCTTCTGCCTCCAATAGATTTCCTAAGCACTAGTGTTTTAAGGAACAGGTTAAAAAGAGAATCCTAATGTGATTTCTTGATAATGGGTGTGTTCCTTATCTTCTCCTAGTGTCTAAACTCTTCTCCATGGCTGGACCCCCAAATAATATTCCTTGACGTGCTAAGGGTTATCTAGAGAGTGGGATAGGTTTAATAACTACCCTAACCCTAACGCGTACCCTAACCCTAACCTCTACCCTAACCCTAAGACGTACCCTAATCCTAACCCGTAACCTAAACCGAGCCCTAACCCTCAAACTAACCCTAACCATAACCCTAACCCATACCCTACGCCATACCCGAACCCGTACCCGAACCCGTACACTAAGCCGTACCTAACCCTAACCATAACCCTAACCCTAAACCTAACCCTAAGCTACCCTTGACTGCTTCTGCCTCCAATAGATTTCCTAAGCACTAGTGTATTAAGGAACAGGTTAAAAAGAGAATCCTAATGTGATTTCAGGATAATGGGTGTGTTCCTTATCTTCTCCTACTGTCTAAACTCTTCTCCATGGCTGAACCCCCAAATAATATTCCTTGACGTGCTAAGGGGTATCTAGGGAGTGGGATAGGTTTAATAACTACCCTACCCCTAACGCGTACCCTAACCCTAACCCCTACCCTAAACCTAACACGAACCCTAATCCTAACCCGTACCCTAAACCGAGCCCTAACCTTCAAACTAACCCTAACCCTAACCCTAACCCATACGCTACGCCGTACACGAACCCGTACCCGAACCCGTACCCTAAGCCGTACCCTAACCCTAACCCTAACCCTAAGCTACCCTTGACTGCTTCTGCCTCCAATAGATTTCTTAAGCACTAGTGTTTTAACGAACAGGTTAAAAAGAGAATCCTAATGTGATTTATTGATAATGGGTGTGTTCCTTATCTTCTCCTAGTGTCTAAACTCTTCTCCATGGCTGGACCCCCAAATAATATTCCTTGACGTGCTAAGGGGTATCTAGAGAGTGGGATAGGTTTAATAACTACCCTAACCCTAACGCGTACCCTAACCCTAACCCCTACCCTAACCCTAACACGTACCCTAATCCTAACACGTAACCTAAACCGAGCCCTAACCCTCAAACTAACCCTAATCCTAAACCTAACCCATACCCTACGTCGTACCCGAACCCGTACCCGAACCCGTACCCGAACCCGTACCCTAAGCCGTACCCTAACCCTAACCCTAACCCTAAGCTACCCTTGACTGCTTCTGCCTCCAATAGATTTCCTAAGCACTAGTGTTTTAAGGAACAGGTTAAAAAGAGAATCCTAATGTGATTTCTTGATAATGGGTGTGTTCCTTATCTTCTCCTAGTGTCTAAACTCTTCTCCATGGCTGGACCCCCAAATAATATTCCTTGACGTGCTAAGGGGTATCTAGAGAGTGGGATAGGTTTAATAACTACCCTAACCCTAACGCGTACCCTAACCCTAACCCCTACCCTAACCCTAACACGTACCCTAATCCTAACCCGTACCCTAAACCGAGCCCTAACCTTCAAACTAACCCTAACCCTAACCCATACCCTACGCCGTACACGAACCCGTACCCGAAACCGTACCCTAAGCCGTACCCTAACCCTAACCCTAACCCTAAACCTAACCCTAACCCTAAGCTACCCTTGACTGCTTCTGCCTCCAATAGATTTCCTAAGCACTAGTGTTTTAAGGAACAGGTTAAAAAGAGAATCCTAATGTGATTTCTTGATAATGGGTGTGTTCCTTATCTTCTCCTAGTGTCTAAACTCTTCTCCATGGCTGGACACCCAAATAATATTCCTTGACGTGCTAAGGGGTATCTAGAGTGTGGGATAGGTTTAATAACTACCCTAACCCTAACGCGTACCCTAACCCTAACACGTACCCTAATCCTAACCCGTACCCTAAACCGAGCCCTAACCCTCAAACTAACCCTAACCCTAACCCTAACCCATACCCTACGCCGTACCCGAACCCGTACCCGAACCCGTACCCTAAGCCGTACCCTAAAGCTAACCCTAACCCTAACCCTAACCCTAACCCTAAGCTACCCTTGACTGCTTCTGCCTCCAATAGATTTCCTAAGCACTAGTGTTTTAAGGAACAGGTTAAAAAGAGAATCCTAATGTGATTTCTTGATAATGGGTGTGTTCCTTATCTTCTCCTAGTGTCTAAACTCTTCTCCATGGCTGGACCCCCAAATAATATTCCTTGACGTGCTAAGGGTTATCTAGAGAGTGGGATAGGTTTAATAACTACCCTAACCCTAACGCGTACCCTAACCCTAACCTCTACCCTAACCCTAAGACGTACCCTAATCCTAACCCGTAACCTAAACCGAGCCCTAACCCTCAAACTAACCCTAACCATAACCCTAACCCATACCCTACGCCATACCCGAACCCGTACCCGAACCCGTACACTAAGCCGTACCTAACCCTAACCATAACCCTAACCCTAAACCTAACCCTAAGCTACCCTTGACTGCTTCTGCCTCCAATAGATTTCCTAAGCACTAGTGTATTAAGGAACAGGTTAAAAAGAGAATCCTAATGTGATTTCAGGATAATGGGTGTGTTCCTTATCTTCTCCTACTGTCTAAACTCTTCTCCATGGCTAGACCCCCAAATAATATTCCTTGACGTGCTAAGGGGTATCTAGGGAGTGGGATAGGTTTAATAACTACCCTACCCCTAACGCGTACCCTAACCCTAACCCCTACCCTAAACCTAACACGAACCCTAATCCTAACCCGTACCCTAAACCGAGCCCTAACCTTCAAACTAACCCTAACCCTAACCCATACCCTACGCCGTACACGAACCCGTACCCGAAACCGTACCCTAAGCCGTACCCTAACCCTAACCCTAACCCTAAACCTAACCCTAACCCTAAGCTACCCTTGACTGCTTCTGCCTCCAATAGATTTCCTAAGCACTAGTGTTTTAAGGAACAGGTTAAAAAGAGAATCCTAATGTGATTTCTTGATAATGGGTGTGTTCCTTATCTTCTCCTAGTGTCTAAACTCTTCTCCATGGCTGGACACCCAAATAATATTCCTTGACGTGCTAAGGGGTATCTAGAGAGTGGGATAGGTTTAATAACTACCCTAACCCTAACGCGTACCCTAACCCTAACACGTACCCTAATCCTAACCCGTACCCTAAACCGAGCCCTAACCCTCAAACTAACCCTAACCCCTAACCCTAACCCATACGCTACGCCGTACACGAACCCGTACCCGAACCCGTACCCTAAGCCGTACCCTAACCCTAACCCTAACCCTAAGCTGCCCTTGACTGCTTCTGCCTCCAATAGATTTCTTAAGCACTAGTGTTTTAACGAACAGGTTAAAAAGAGAATCCTAATGTGATTTATTGATAATGGGTGTGTTCCTTATCTTCTCCTAGTGTCTAAACTCTTCTCCATGGCTGGACCCCCAAATAATATTCCTTGACGTGCTAAGGGGTATCTAGAGAGTGGGATAGGTTTAATAACTACCCTAACCCTAACGCGTACCCTAACCCTAACCCCTACCCTAACCCTAACACGTACCCTAATCCTAACACGTAACCTAAACCGAGCCCTAACCCTCAAACTAACCCTAATCCTAAACCTAACCCATACCCTACGCCGTACCCGAACCCGTACCCGAACCCGTACCCGAACCCGTACCCTAAGCCGTACCCTAACCCTAACCCTAACCCTAAGCTACCCTTGACTGCTTCTGCCTCCAATAGATTTCCTAAGCACTAGTGTTTTAAGGAACAGGTTAAAAAGAGAATCCTAATGTGATTTCTTGATAATGGGTGTGTTCCTTATCTTCTCCTAGTGTCTAAACTCTTCTCCATGGCTGGACCCCCAAATAATATTCCTTGACGTGCTAACGGGTATCTAGAGTGTGGGATAGGTTTAATAACTACCCTAACCCTAACGCGTACCCTAACCCTATCACCTACCCTAACCCTAACACGTACCCTAATCCTAACCCGTAACCTAAACCGAGCCCTAACCCTCAAACTAACCCTAACCCTAAACCTAACCCATACCCTACGCCGTACCCGAACCCGTACCCGAACCCGTACCCGAACCCGTACCCTAAGCCGTACCCTAACCCTAACACTAACCCTAAGCTACCCTTGACTGCTTCTGCCTCCAATAGATTTCGTAAGCACTAGTGTTTTAAGGAACAGGTTAAAAAGAGAATCCTAATGTGATTTCTTGATAATGGGTGTGTTCCTTATCTTCTCCTAGTGTCTAAACTCTTCTCCATGGCTGGACCCCCAAATAATATTCCTTGACGTGCTAAGGGGTATCTAGAGAGTGGGATAGGTTTAATAACTACCCTAACCCTAACGCGTACCCTAACCCTAACCCCTACCCTAACCCTAACACGTACCCTAATCCTAACCCGTACCCTAAACCGAGCCCTAACCTTCAAACTAACCCTAACCCTAACCCATACCCTACGCCGTACACGAACCCGTACCCGAAACCGTACCCTAAGCCGTACCCTAACCCTAACCCTAACCCTAAACCTAACCCTAACCCTAAGCTACCCTTGACTGCTTCTGCCTCCAATAGATTTCCTAAGCACTAGTGTTTTAAGGAACAGGTTAAAAAGAGAATCCTAATGTGATTTCTTGATAATGGGTGTGTTCCTTATCTTCTCCTAGTGTCTAAACTCTTCTCCATGGCTGGACACCCAAATAATATTCCTTGACGTGCTAAGGGGTATCTAGAGTGTGGGATAGGTTTAATAACTACCCTAACCCTAACGCGTACCCTAACCCTAACACGTACCCTAATCCTAACCCGTACCCTAAACCGAGCCCTAACCCTCAAACTAACCCTAACCCTAACCCTAACCCATACCCTACGCCGTACCCGAACCCGTACCCGAACCCGTACCCTAAGCCGTACCCTAAAGCTAACCCTAACCCTAACCCTAACCCTAACCCTAAGCTACCCTTGACTGCTTCTGCCTCCAATAGATTTCCTAAGCACTAGTGTTTTAAGGAACAGGTTAAAAAGAGAATCCTAATGTGATTTCTTGATAATGGGTGTGTTCCTTATCTTCTCCTAGTGTCTAAACTCTTCTCCATGGCTGGACCCCCAAATAATATTCCTTGACGTGCTAAGGGTTATCTAGAGAGTGGGATAGGTTTAATAACTACCCTAACCCTAACGCGTACCCTAACCCTAACCTCTACCCTAACCCTAAGACGTACCCTAATCCTAACCCGTAACCTAAACCGAGCCCTAACCCTCAAACTAACCCTAACCATAACCCTAACCCATACCCTACGCCATACCCGAACCCGTACCCGAACCCGTACACTAAGCCGTACCTAACCCTAACCATAACCCTAACCCTAAACCTAACCCTAAGCTACCCTTGACTGCTTCTGCCTCCAATAGATTTCCTAAGCACTAGTGTATTAAGGAACAGGTTAAAAAGAGAATCCTAATGTGATTTCAGGATAATGGGTGTGTTCCTTATCTTCTCCTACTGTCTAAACTCTTCTCCATGGCTGGACCCCCAAATAATATTCCTTGACGTGCTAAGGGGTATCTAGGGAGTGGGATAGGTTTAATAACTACCCTACCCCTAACGCGTACCCTAACCCTAACCCCTACCCTAAACCTAACACGAACCCTAATCCTAACCCGTACCCTAAACCGAGCCCTAACCTTCAAACTAACCCTAACCCTAACCCTAACCCATACGCTACGCCGTACACGAACCCGTACCCGAACCCGTACCCTAAGCCGTACCCTAACCCTAACCCTAACCCTAAGCTACCCTTGACTGCTTCTGCCTCCAATAGATTTCTTAAGCACTAGTGTTTTAACGAACAGGTTAAAAAGAGAATCCTAATGTGATTTATTGATAATGGGTGTGTTCCTTATCTTCTCCTAGTGTCTAAACTCTTCTCCATGGCTGGACCCCCAAATAATATTCCTTGACGTGCTAAGGGGTATCTAGAGAGTGGGATAGGTTTAATAACTACCCTAACCCTAACGCGTACCCTAACCCTAACCCCTACCCTAACCCTAACACGTACCCTAATCCTAACACGTAACCTAAACCGAGCCCTAACCCTCAAACTAACCCTAATCCTAAACCTAACCCATACCCTACGCCGTACCCGAACCCGTACCCGAACCCGTACCCGAACCCGTACCCTAAGCCGTACCCTAACCCTAACCCTAACCCTAAGCTACCCTTGACTGCTTCTGCCTCCAATAGATTTCCTAAGCACTAGTGTTTTAAGGAACAGGTTAAAAAGAGAATCCTAATGTGATTTCTTGATAATGGGTGTGTTCCTTATCTTCTCCTAGTGTCTAAACTCTTCTCCATGGCTGGACCCCCAAATAATATTCCTTGACGTGCTAAGGGGTATCTAGAGTGTGGGATAGGTTTAATAACTACCCTAACCCTAACGCGTACCCTAACCCTAACCCCTACCCTAACCCTAACACGTACCCTAATCCTAACCCGTAACCTAAACCGAGCCCTAACCCTCAAACTAACCCTAACCCTAAACCTAACCCATACCCTACGCCGTACCCGAACCCGTACCCGAACCCGTACCCGAACCCGTACCCTAAGCCGTACCCTAACCCTAACCCTAACCCTAAGCTACCCTTGACTGCTTCTGCCTCCAATAGATTTCCTAAGCACTAGTGTTTTAAGGAACAGGTTAAAAAGAGAATCCTAATGTGATTTCAGGATAATGGGTGTGTTCCTTATCTTCTCCTAGTGTCTAAACTCTTCTCCATGGCTGGACCCCCAAATAATATTCCTTGACGTGCTAAGGGGTATGTAGAGAGTGGGATAGGTTTAATAACTACCCTAACCCTAACGCGTACCCTAACCCTAACCCCTACCCTAACCCTAACACGTACCCTAATCCTAACCCGTAACCTAAACCGAGCCCTAACCCTCAAACTAACCCTAACCCTAAACCTAACCCATACCCTACGCCGTACCCGAACCCGTAACCGAACCCGTACCCGAACCCGTACCCTAAGCCGTACCCTAACCCTAACCCTAACCCTAAGCTACCCTTGACTGCTTCTGCCTCCAATAGATTTCCTAAGCACTAGTGTTTTAAGGAACAGGTTAAAAAGAGAATCCTAATGTGATTTCTTGATAATGGGTGTGTTCCTTATCTTCTCCTAGTGTCTAAACTCTTCTCCATGGCTGGACCCCCAAATAATATTCCTTGACGTGCTAAGGGGTATCTAGAGAGTGGGATAGGTTTAATAACTACCCTAACCCTAACGCGTACCCTAACCCTAACCCCTACCCTAACCCTAACACGTACCCTAATCCTAACCCGTACCCTAAACCGAGCCCTAACCTTCAAACTAACCCTAACCCTAACCCATACCCTACGCCGTACACGAACCCGTACCCGAAACCGTACCCTAAGCCGTACCCTAACCCTAACCCTAACCCTAAACCTAACCCTAACCCTAAGCTACCCTTGACTGCTTCTGCCTCCAATAGATTTCCTAAGCACTAGTGTTTTAAGGAACAGGTTAAAAAGAGAATCCTAATGTGATTTCTTGATAATGGGTGTGTTCCTTATCTTCTCCTAGTGTCTAAACTCTTCTCCATGGCTGGACACCCAAATAATATTCCTTGACGTGCTAAGGGGTATCTAGAGAGTGGGATAGGTTTAATAACTACCCTAACCCTAACGCGTACCCTAACCCTAACACGTACCCTAATCCTAACCCGTACCCTAAACCGAGCCCTAACCCTCAAACTAACCCTAACCCTAACCCTAACCCATACCCTACGCCGTACCCGAACCCGTACCCGAACCCGTACCCTAAGCCGTACCCTAAAGCTAACCCGAACCCTAACCCTAACCCTAACCCTAAGCTACCCTTGACTGCTTCTGCCTCCAATAGATTTCCTAAGCACTAGTGTTTTAAGGAACAGGTTAAAAAGAGAATCCTAATGTGATTTCTTGATAATGGGTGTGTTCCTTATCTTCTCCTAGTGTCTAAACTCTTCTCCATGGCTGGACCCCCAAATAATATTCCTTGACGTGCTAAGGGTTATCTAGAGAGTGGGATAGGTTTAATAACTACCCTAACCCTAACGCGTACCCTAACCCTAACCTCTACCCTAACCCTAAGACGTACCCTAATCCTAACCCGTAACCTAAACCGAGCCCTAACCCTCAAACTAACCCTAACCATAACCCTAACCCATACCCTACGCCATACCCGAACCCGTACCCGAACCCGTACACTAAGCCGTACCTAACCCTAACCATAACCCTAACCCTAAACCTAACCCTAAGCTACCCTTGACTGCTTCTGCCTCCAATAGATTTCCTAAGCACTAGTGTATTAAGGAACAGGTTAAAAAGAGAATCCTAATGTGATTTCAGGATAATGGGTGTGTTCCTTATCTTCTCCTACTGTCTAAACTCTTCTCCATGGCTGGACCCCCAAATAATATTCCTTGACGTGCTAAGGGGTATCTAGGGAGTGGGATAGGTTTAATAACTACCCTACCCCTAACGCGTACCCTAACCCTAACCCCTACCCTAAACCTAACACGAACCCTAATCCTAACCCGTACCCTAAACCGAGCCCTAACCTTCAAACTAACCCTAACCCTAACCCTAACCCATACGCTACGCCGTACACGAACCCGTACCCGAACCCGTACCCTAAGCCGTACCCTAACCCTAACCCTAACCCTAAGCTACCCTTGACTGCTTCTGCCTCCAATAGATTTCTTAAGCACTAGTGTTTTAACGAACAGGTTAAAAAGAGAATCCTAATGTGATTTATTGATAATGGGTGTGTTCCTTATCTTCTCCTAGTGTCTAAACTCTTCTCCATGGCTGGACCCCCAAATAATATTCCTTGACGTGCTAAGGGGTATCTAGAGAGTGGGATAGGTTTAATAACTACCCTAACCCTAACGCGTACCCTAACCCTAACCCCTACCCTAACCCTAACACGTACCCTAATCCTAACACGTAACCTAAACCGAGCCCTAACCCTCAAACTAACCCTAATCCTAAACCTAACCCATACCCTACGCCGTACCCGAACCCGTACCCGAACCCGTACCCGAACCCGTACCCTAAGCCGTACCCTAACCCTAACCCTAACCCTAAGCTACCCTTGACTGCTTCTGCCTCCAATAGATTTCCTAAGCACTAGTGTTTTAAGGAACAGGTTAAAAAGAGAATCCTAATGTGATTTCTTGATAATGGGTGTGTTCCTTATCTTCTCCTAGTGTCTAAACTCTTCTCCATGGCTGGACCCCCAAATAATATTCCTTGACTTGCTAAGGGGTATCTAGAGTGTGGGATAGGTTTAATAACTACCCTAACCCTAACGCGTACCCTAACCCTAACCCCTACCCTAACCCTAACACGTACCCTAATCCTAACCCGTAACCTAAACCGAGCCCTAACCCTCAAACTAACCCTAACCCTAAACCTAACCCATACCCTACGCCGTACCCGAACCCGTACCCGAACCCGTACCCGAACCCGTACCCTAAGCCGTACCCTAACCCTAACCCTAACCCTAAGCTACCCTTGACTGCTTCTGCCTCCAATAGATTTCCTAAGCACTAGTGTTTTAAGGAACAGGTTAAAAAGAGAATCCTAATGTGATTTCAGGATAATGGGTGTGTTCCTTATCTTCTCCTAGTGTCTAAACTCTTCTCCATGGCTGGACCCCCAAATAATATTCCTTGACGTGCTAAGGGGTATGTAGAGAGTGGGATAGGTTTAATAACTACCCTAACCCTAACGCGTACCCTAACCCTAACCCCTACCCTAACCCTAACACGTACCCTAATCCTAACCCGTAACCTAAACCGAGCCCTAACCCTCAAACTAACCCTAACCCTAAACCTAACCCATACCCTACGCCGTACCCGAACCCGTAACCGAACCCGTACCCGAACCCGTACCCTAAGCCGTACCCTAACCCTAACCCTAACCCTAAGCTACCCTTGACTGCTTCTGCCTCCAATAGATTTCCTAAGCACTAGTGTTTTAAGGAACAGGTTAAAAAGAGAATCCTAATGTGATTTCTTGATAATGGGTGTGTTCCTTATCTTCTCCTAGTGTCTAAACTCTTCTCCATGGCTGGACCCCCAAATAATATTCCTTGACGTGCTAAGGGGTATCTAGAGAGTGGGATAGGTTTAATAACTACCCTAACCCTAACGCGTACCCTAACCCTAACCCCTACCCTAACCCTAACACGTACCCTAATCCTAACCCGTACCCTAAACCGAGCCCTAACCTTCAAACTAACCCTAACCCTAACCCATACCCTACGCCGTACACGAACCCGTACCCGAAACCGTACCCTAAGCCGTACCCTAACCCTAACCCTAACCCTAAACCTAACCCTAACCCTAAGCTACCCTTGACTGCTTCTGCCTCCAATAGATTTCCTAAGCACTAGTGTTTTAAGGAACAGGTTAAAAAGAGAATCCTAATGTGATTTCTTGATAATGGGTGTGTTCCTTATCTTCTCCTAGTGTCTAAACTCTTCTCCATGGCTGGACACCCAAATAATATTCCTTGACGTGCTAAGGGGTATCTAGAGAGTGGGATAGGTTTAATAACTACCCTAACCCTAACGCGTACCCTAACCCTAACACGTACCCTAATCCTAACCCGTACCCTAAACCGAGCCCTAACCCTCAAACTAACCCTAACCCTAACCCTAACCCATACCCTACGCCGTACCCGAACCCGTACCCGAACCCGTACCCTAAGCCGTACCCTAAAGCTAACCCGAACCCTAACCCTAACCCTAACCCTAAGCTACCCTTGACTGCTTCTGCCTCCAATAGATTTCCTAAGCACTAGTGTTTTAAGGAACAGGTTAAAAAGAGAATCCTAATGTGATTTCTTGATAATGGGTGTGTTCCTTATCTTCTCCTAGTGTCTAAACTCTTCTCCATGGCTGGACCCCCAAATAATATTCCTTGACGTGCTAAGGGTTATCTAGAGAGTGGGATAGGTTTAATAACTACCCTAACCCTAACGCGTACCCTAACCCTAACCTCTACCCTAACCCTAAGACGTACCCTAATCCTAACCCGTAACCTAAACCGAGCCCTAACCCTCAAACTAACCCTAACCATAACCCTAACCCATACCCTACGCCATACCCGAACCCGTACCCGAACCCGTACACTAAGCCGTACCTAACCCTAACCATAACCCTAACCCTAAACCTAACCCTAAGCTACCCTTGACTGCTTCTGCCTCCAATAGATTTCCTAAGCACTAGTGTATTAAGGAACAGGTTAAAAAGAGAATCCTAATGTGATTTCAGGATAATGGGTGTGTTCCTTATCTTCTCCTACTGTCTAAACTCTTCTCCATGGCTGGACCCCCAAATAATATTCCTTGACGTGCTAAGGGGTATCTAGGGAGTGGGATAGGTTTAATAACTACCCTACCCCTAACGCGTACCCTAACCCTAACCCCTACCCTAAACCTAACACGAACCCTAATCCTAACCCGTACCCTAAACCGAGCCCTAACCTTCAAACTAACCCTAACCCTAACCCTAACCCATACGCTACGCCGTACACGAACCCGTACCCGAACCCGTACCCTAAGCCGTACCCTAACCCTAACCCTAACCCTAAGCTACCCTTGACTGCTTCTGCCTCCAATAGATTTCTTAAGCACTAGTGTTTTAACGAACAGGTTAAAAAGAGAATCCTAATGTGATTTATTGATAATGGGTGTGTTCCTTATCTTCTCCTAGTGTCTAAACTCTTCTCCATGGCTGGACCCCCAAATAATATTCCTTGACGTGCTAAGGGGTATCTAGAGAGTGGGATAGGTTTAATAACTACCCTAACCCTAACGCGTACCCTAACCCTAACCCCTACCCTAACCCTAACACGTACCCTAATCCTAACACGTAACCTAAACCGAGCCCTAACCCTCAAACTAACCCTAATCCTAAACCTAACCCATACCCTACGCCGTACCCGAACCCGTACCCGAACCCGTACCCGAACCCGTACCCTAAGCCGTACCCTAACCCTAACCCTAACCCTAAGCTACCCTTGACTGCTTCTGCCTCCAATAGATTTCCTAAGCACTAGTGTTTTAAGGAACAGGTTAAAAAGAGAATCCTAATGTGATTTCTTGATAATGGGTGTGTTCCTTATCTTCTCCTAGTGTCTAAACTCTTCTCCATGGCTGGACCCCCAAATAATATTCCTTGACTTGCTAAGGGGTATCTAGAGTGTGGGATAGGTTTAATAACTACCCTAACCCTAACGCGTACCCTAACCCTAACCCCTACCCTAACCCTAACACGTACCCTAATCCTAACCCGTAACCTAAACCGAGCCCTAACCCTCAAACTAACCCTAACCCTAAACCTAACCCATACCCTACGCCGTACCCGAACCCGTACCCGAACCCGTACCCGAACCCGTACCCTAAGCCGTACCCTAACCCTAACCCTAACCCTAAGCTACCCTTGACTGCTTCTGCCTCCAATAGATTTCCTAAGCACTAGTGTTTTAAGGAACAGGTTAAAAAGAGAATCCTAATGTGATTTCAGGATAATGGGTGTGTTCCTTATCTTCTCCTAGTGTCTAAACTCTTCTCCATGGCTGGACCCCCAAATAATATTCCTTGACGTGCTAAGGGGTATGTAGAGAGTGGGATAGGTTTAATAACTACCCTAACCCTAACGCGTAACCTAACCCTAACCCCTACCCTAACCCTAACACGTACCCTAATCCTAACCCGTAACCTAAACCGAGCCCTAACCCTCAAACTAACCCTAACCCTAAACCTAACCCATACCCTACGCCGTACCCGAACCCGTAACCGAACCCGTACCCGAACCCGTACCCTAAGCCGTACCCTAACCCTAACCCTAACCCTAAGCTACCCTTGACTGCTTCTGCCTCCAATAGATTTCCTAAGCACTAGTGTTTTAAGGAACAGGTTAAAAAGAGAATCCTAATGTGATTTCTTGATAATGGGTGTGTTCCTTATCTTCTCCTAGTGTCTAAACTCTTCTCCATGGCTGGACCCCCAAATAATATTCCTTGACGTGCTAAGGGGTATCTAGAGAGTGGGATAGGTTTAATAACTACCCTAACCCTAACGCGTACCCTAACCCTAACCCCTACCCTAACCCTAACACGTACCCTAATCCTAACCCGTACCCTAAACCGAGCCCTAACCTTCAAACTAACCCTAACCCTAACCCATACCCTACGCCGTACACGAACCCGTACCCGAAACCGTACCCTAAGCCGTACCCTAACCCTAACCCTAACCCTAAACCTAACCCTAACCCTAAGCTACCCTTGACTGCTTCTGCCTCCAATAGATTTCCTAAGCACTAGTGTTTTAAGGAACAGGTTAAAAAGAGAATCCTAATGTGATTTCTTGATAATGGGTGTGTTCCTTATCTTCTCCTAGTGTCTAAACTCTTCTCCATGGCTGGACACCCAAATAATATTCCTTGACGTGCTAAGGGGTATCTAGAGTGTGGGATAGGTTTAATAACTACCCTAACCCTAACGCGTACCCTAACCCTAACACGTACCCTAATCCTAACCCGTACCCTAAACCGAGCCCTAACCCTCAAACTAACCCTAACCCTAACCCTAACCCATACCCTACGCCGTACCCGAACCCGTACCCTAAGCCGTACCCTAAAGCTAACCCTAACCCTAACCCTAACCCTAACCCTAAGCTACCCTTGACTGCTTCTGCCTCCAATAGATTTCCTAAGCACTAGTGTTTTAAGGAACAGGTTAAAAAGAGAATCCTAATGTGATTTCTTGATAATGGGTGTGTTCCTTATCTTCTCCTAGTGTCTAAACTCTTCTCCATGGCTGGACCCCCAAATAATATTCCTTGACGTGCTAAGGGTTATCTAGAGAGTGGGATAGGTTTAATAACTACCCTAACCCTAACGCGTACCCTAACCCTAACCTCTACCCTAACCCTAAGACGTACCCTAATCCTAACCCGTAACCTAAACCGAGCCCTAACCCTCAAACTAACCCTAACCATAACCCTAACCCATACCCTACGCCATACCCGAACCCGTACCCGAACCCGTACACTAAGCCGTACCTAACCCTAACCATAACCCTAACCCTAAACCTAACCCTAAGCTACCCTTGACTGCTTCTGCCTCCAATAGATTTCCTAAGCACTAGTGTATTAAGGAACAGGTTAAAAAGAGAATCCTAATGTGATTTCAGGATAATGGGTGTGTTCCTTATCTTCTCCTACTGTCTAAACTCTTCTCCATGGCTGGACCCCCAAATAATATTCCTTGACGTGCTAAGGGGTATCTAGGGAGTGGGATAGGTTTAATAACTACCCTACCCCTAACGCGTACCCTAACCCTAACCCCTACCCTAAACCTAACACGAACCCTAATCCTAACCCGTACCCTAAACCGAGCCCTAACCTTCAAACTAACCCTAACCCTAACCCTAACCCATACGCTACGCCGTACACGAACCCGTACCCGAACCCGTACCCTAAGCCGTACCCTAACCCTAACCCTAACCCTAAGCTACCCTTGACTGCTTCTGCCTCCAATAGATTTCTTAAGCACTAGTGTTTTAACGAACAGGTTAAAAAGAGAATCCTAATGTGATTTATTGATAATGGGTGTGTTCCTTATCTTCTCCTAGTGTCTAAACTCTTCTCCATGGCTGGACCCCCAAATAATATTCCTTGACGTGCTAAGGGGTATCTAGAGAGTGGGATAGGTTTAATAACTACCCTAACCCTAACGCGTACCCTAACCCTAACCCCTACCCTAACCCTAACACGTACCCTAATCCTAACACGTAACCTAAACCGAGCCCTAACCCTCAAACTAACCCTAATCCTAAACCTAACCCATACCCTACGCCGTACCCGAACCCGTACCCGAACCCGTACCCGAACCCGTACCCTAAGCCGTACCCTAACCCTAACCCTAACCCTAAGCTACCCTTGACTGCTTCTGCCTCCAATAGATTTCCTAAGCACTAGTGTTTTAAGGAACAGGTTAAAAAGAGAATCCTAATGTGATTTCTTGATAATGGGTGTGTTCCTTATCTTCTCCTAGTGTCTAAACTCTTCTCCATGGCTGGACCCCCAAATAATATTCCTTGACGTGCTAAGGGGTATCTAGAGTGTGGGATAGGTTTAATAACTACCCTAACCCTAACGCGTACCCTAACCCTAACCCCTACCCTAACCCTAACACGTACCCTAATCCTAACCCGTAACCTAAACCGAGCCCTAACCCTCAAACTAACCCTAACCCTAAACCTAACCCATACCCTACGCCGTACCCGAACCCGTACCCGAACCCGTACCCGAACCCGTACCCTAAGCCGTACCCTAACCCTAACCCTAACCCTAAGCTACCCTTGACTGCTTCTGCCTCCAATAGATTTCCTAAGCACTAGTGTTTTAAGGAACAGGTTAAAAAGAGAATCCTAATGTGATTTCAGGATAATGGGTGTGTTCCTTATCTTCTCCTAGTGTCTAAACTCTTCTCCATGGCTGGACCCCCAAATAATATTCCTTGACGTGCTAAGGGGTATGTAGAGAGTGGGATAGGTTTAATAACTACCCTAACCCTAACGCGTACCCTAACCCTAACCCCTACCCTAACCCTAACACGTACCCTAATCCTAACCCGTAACCTAAACCGAGCCCTAACCCTCAAACTAACCCTAACCCTAAACCTAACCCATACCCTACGCCGTACCCGAACCCGTAACCGAACCCGTACCCGAACCCGTACCCTAAGCCGTACCCTAACCCTAACCCTAACCCTAAGCTACCCTTGACTGCTTCTGCCTCCAATAGATTTCCTAAGCACTAGTGTTTTAAGGAACAGGTTAAAAAGAGAATCCTAATGTGATTTCTTGATAATGGGTGTGTTCCTTATCTTCTCCTAGTGTCTAAACTCTTCTCCATGGCTGGACCCCCAAATAATATTCCTTGACGTGCTAAGGGGTATCTAGAGAGTGGGATAGGTTTAATAACTACCCTAACCCTAACGCGTACCCTAACCCTAACCCCTACCCTAACCCTAACACGTACCCTAATCCTAACCCGTACCCTAAACCGAGCCCTAACCTTCAAACTAACCCTAACCCTAACCCATACCCTACGCCGTACACGAACCCGTACGCGAAACCGTACCCTAAGCCGTACCCTAACCCTAACCCTAACCCTAAACCTAACCCTAACCCTAAGCTACCCTTGACTGCTTCTGCCTCCAATAGATTTCCTAAGCACTAGTGTTTTAAGGAACAGGTTAAAAAGAGAATCCTAATGTGATTTCTTGATAATGGGTGTGTTCCTTATCTTCTCCTAGTGTCTAAACTCTTCTCCATGGCTGGACACCCAAATAATATTCCTTGACGTGCTAAGGGGTATCTAGAGAGTGGGATAGGTTTAATAACTACCCTAACCCTAACGCGTACCCTAACCCTAACACGTACCCTAATCCTAACCCGTACCCTAAACCGAGCCCTAACCCTCAAACTAACCCTAACCCTAACCCTAACCCATACCCTACGCCGTACCCGAACCCGTACCCGAACCCGTACCCTAAGCCGTACCCTAAAGCTAACCCGAACCCTAACCCTAACCCTAACCCTAAGCTACCCTTGACTGCTTCTGCCTCCAATAGATTTCCTAAGCACTAGTGTTTTAAGGAACAGGTTAAAAAGAGAATCCTAATGTGATTTCTTGATAATGGGTGTGTTCCTTATCTTCTCCTAGTGTCTAAACTCTTCTCCATGGCTGGACCCCCAAATAATATTCCTTGACGTGCTAAGGGTTATCTAGAGAGTGGGATAGGTTTAATAACTACCCTAACCCTAACGCGTACCCTAACCCTAACCTCTACCCTAACCCTAACACGTACCCTAATCCTAACCCGTAACCTAAACCGAGCCCTAACCCTCAAACTAACCCTAACCATAACCCTAACCCATACCCTACGCCATACCCGAACCCGTACCCGAACCCGTACACTAAGCCGTACCTAACCCTAACCATAACCCTAACCCTAAACCTAACCCTAAGCTACCCTTGACTGCTTCTGCCTCCAATAGATTTCCTAAGCACTAGTGTATTAAGGAACAGGTTAAAAAGAGAATCCTAATGTGATTTCAGGATAATGGGTGTGTTCCTTATCTTCTCCTACTGTCTAAACTCTTCTCCATGGCTGGACCCCCAAATAATATTCCTTGACGTGCTAAGGGGTATCTAGGGAGTGGGATAGGTTTAATAACTACCCTACCCCTAACGCGTACCCTAACCCTAACCCCTACCCTAAACCTAACACGAACCCTAATCCTAACCCGTACCCTAAACCGAGCCCTAACCTTCAAACTAACCCTAACCCTAACCCTAACCCATACGCTACGCCGTACACGAACCCGTACCCGAACCCGTACCCTAAGCCGTACCCTAACCCTAACCCTAACCCTAAGCTACCCTTGACTGCTTCTGCCTCCAATAGATTTCTTAAGCACTAGTGTTTTAACGAACAGGTTAAAAAGAGAATCCTAATGTGATTTATTGATAATGGGTGTGTTCCTTATCTTCTCCTAGTGTCTAAACTCTTCTCCATGGCTGGACCCCCAAATAATATTCCTTGACGTGCTAAGGGGTATCTAGAGAGTGGGATAGGTTTAATAACTACCCTAACCCTAACGCGTACCCTAACCCTAACCCCTACCCTAACCCTAACACGTACCCTAATCCTAACACGTAACCTAAACCGAGCCCTAACCCTCAAACTAACCCTAATCCTAAACCTAACCCATACCCTACGCCGTACCCGAACCCGTACCCGAACCCGTACCCGAACCCGTACCCTAAGCCGTACCCTAACCCTAACCCTAACCCTAAGCTACCCTTGACTGCTTCTGCCTCCAATAGATTTCCTAAGCACTAGTGTTTTAAGGAACAGGTTAAAAAGAGAATCCTAATGTGATTTCTTGATAATGGGTGTGTTCCTTATCTTCTCCTAGTGTCTAAACTCTTCTCCATGGCTGGACCCCCAAATAATATTCCTTGACGTGCTAAGGGGTATCTAGAGTGTGGGATAGGTTTAATAACTACCCTAACCCTAACGCGTACCCTAACCCTAACCCCTACCCTAACCCTAACACGTACCCTAATCCTAACCCGTAACCTAAACCGAGCCCTAACCCTCAAACTAACCCTAACCCTAAACCTAACCCATACCCTACGCCGTACCCGAACCCGTACCCGAACCCGTACCCGAACCCGTACCCTAAGCCGTACCCTAACCCTAACCCTAACCCTAAGCTACCCTTGACTGCTTCTGCCTCCAATAGATTTCCTAAGCACTAGTGTTTTAAGGAACAGGTTAAAAAGAGAATCCTAATGTGATTTCAGGATAATGGGTGTGTTCCTTATCTTCTCCTAGTGTCTAAACTCTTCTCCATGGCTGGACCCCCAAATAATATTCCTTGACGTGCTAAGGGGTATGTAGAGAGTGGGATAGGTTTAATAACTACCCTAACCCTAACGCGTACCCTAACCCTAACCCCTACCCTAACCCTAACACGTACCCTAATCCTAACCCGTAACCTAAACCGAGCCCTAACCCTCAAACTAACCCTAACCCTAAACCTAACCCATACCCTACGCCGTACCCGAACCCGTAACCGAACCCGTACCCGAACCCGTACCCTAAGCCGTACCCTAACCCTAACCCTAACCCTAAGCTACCCTTGACTGCTTCTGCCTCCAATAGATTTCCTAAGCACTAGTGTTTTAAGGAACAGGTTAAAAAGAGAATCCTAATGTGATTTCTTGATAATGGGTGTGTTCCTTATCTTCTCCTAGTGTCTAAACTCTTCTCCATGGCTGGACCCCCAAATAATATTCCTTGACGTGCTAAGGGGTATCTAGAGAGTGGGATAGGTTTAATAACTACCCTAACCCTAACGCGTACCCTAACCCTAACCCCTACCCTAACCCTAACACGTACCCTAATCCTAACCCGTACCCTAAACCGAGCCCTAACCTTCAAACTAACCCTAACCCTAACCCATACCCTACGCCGTACACGAACCCGTACCCGAAACCGTACCCTAAGCCGTACCCTAACCCTAACCCTAACCCTAAACCTAACCCTAACCCTAAGCTACCCTTGACTGCTTCTGCCTCCAATAGATTTCCTAAGCACTAGTGTTTTAAGGAACAGGTTAAAAAGAGAATCCTAATGTGATTTCTTGATAATGGGTGTGTTCCTTATCTTCTCCTAGTGTCTAAACTCTTCTCCATGGCTGGACACCCAAATAATATTCCTTGACGTGCTAAGGGGTATCTAGAGAGTGGGATAGGTTTAATAACTACCCTAACCCTAACGCGTACCCTAACCCTAACACGTACCCTAATCCTAACCCGTAACCTAAACCGAGCCCTAACCCTCAAACTAACCCTAACCCTAACCCTAACCCATACCCTACGCCGTACCCGAACCCGTACCCGAACCCGTACCCTAAGCCGTACCCTAACCCTAACCCTAACCCTAAGCTACCCTTGACTGCTTCTGCCTCCAATAGATTTCTTAAGGACTAGTGTTTTAAGGAACAGGTTAAAAAGAGAATCCTAATGTGATTTATTGATAATGGGTGTGTTCCTTATCTTCTCCTAGTGTCTAAACTCTTCTCCATGGCTGGACCCCCAAATAATATTCCTTGACGTGCTAAGGGGTATCTAGAGAGTGGGATAGGTTTAATAACTACCCTAACCCTAACGCATACCCTAACCCTAACCCCTACCCTAACCCTAACACGTACCCTAATCCTAACCCGTACCCTAAACCGAGCCCTAACCTTCAAACTAACCCTAACCCTAACCCATACCCTACGCCGTACACGAACCCGTACCCGAAACCATACCCTAAGCCGTACCCTAACCCTAACCCTAACCCTAAACCTAACCCTAACCCTAAGCTACCCTTGACTGCTTCTGCCTTCAATAGATTTCCTAAGCACTAGTGTTTTAAGGAACAGGTTAAAAAGAGAATCCTAATGTGATTTCTTGATAATGGGTGTGTTCCTTATCTTCTCCTAGTGTCTAAACTCTTCTCCATGGCTGGACACCCAAATAATATTCCTTGACGTGCTAAGGGGTATCTAGAGAGTGGGATAGGTTTAATAACTACCCTAACCCTAACGCGTACCCTAACCCTAACCCCTACCCTAACCCTAACACGTACCCTAATCCTAACCCGTACCCTAAACCGAGCCCTAACCTTCAAACTAACCCTAACCCTAACCCATACCCTACGCCGTACACGAACCCGTACCCGAAACCGTACCCTAAGCCGTACCCTAACCCTAACCCTAACCCTAAACCTAACCCTAACCCTAAGCTACCCTTGATTGCTTCTGCCTCCAATAGATTTCCTAAGCACTAGTGTTTTAAGGAACAGGTTAAAAAGAGAATCCTAATGTGATTTCTTGATAATGAGTGTGTTCCTTATCTTCTCCTAGTGTCTAAACTCTTCTCCATGGCTGGACCCCCAAATAATATTCCTTGACGTGCTAAGGGGTATCTAGAGAGTGGGATAGGTTTAATAACTACCCTAACCCTAATGCGTACCCTAACCCTAACCCCTACCCTAACCCTAACACGTACCCTAATCCTAACCCGTACCCTAAACCGAGCCCTAACCCTCAAACTAACCCTAACCCTAACCCTAACCCATACCCTACGCCGTACCCGAACCCGTACCCGAACCCGTACCCTAAGTCATACCCTAACCCTAACCCTAACCGTAACCCTAACCCTAAGCTACCCTTGACTGCTTCTGCCTCCAATAGATTTCCTAAGCACTAGTGTATTAAGGAACAGGTTAAAAAGAGAATCCTAATGTGATTTCTTGATAATGGGTGTGTTCCTTATCTTCTCCTAGTGTCTAAACTCTTCTCCATGGCTGGACCCCCAAATAATATTCCTTGACGTGCTAAGGAGTATCTAGAGAGTGGGATAGGTTTAATAACTACCCTAACCCTAACGCGTACCCTAACCCTAACCCCTACCCTATCCCTAACACGAACCCTAATCCTAACCCGTACCCTAAACCGAGCCCTAACCTTCAAACTAACCCTAACCCTAACCCAAACCCATACACTACGCCGTACACGAACCCTTACCCGAACCCGTACCCTAAGCCGTGTCCTAACCCTAGCCCTAACCCTAACCCTAACCCTAAGCTACCCTTGACTGCTTCTGCCTCCAATAGATTTCCTAAGCACTAGTGTTTTAAGGAACAGGTTAAAAAGAGAATCCTAATGTGATTTCTTGATAATGGGTGTGTTCCTTATCTTCTCCTAGTGTCTAAACTCTTCTCCATGGCTGGACCCCCAAATAATATTCCTTGACGTGCTAAGGGGTATCTAGAGTGTGGGATAGGTTTAATAACTACCCTAACCCTAACGCGTACCCTAACCCTAACACCTACCCTAACCCTAACACGTACCCTAATCCTAACCCGTAACCTAAACCGAGCCCTAACCCTCAAACTAACCCTAACCCTAAACCTAACCCATACCCTACGCCGTACCCGAACCCGTACCCGAACCCGTACCCGAACCCGTACCCTAAGCCGTACCCTAACCCTAACCCTAACCCTAAGCTACCCTTGACTGCTTCTGCCTCCAATAGATTTCCTAAGCACTAGTGTTTTAAGGAACAGGTTAAAAAGAGAATCCTAATGTGATTTCTTGATAATGGGTGTGTTCCTTATCTTCTCCTAGTGTCTAAACTCTTCTCCATGGCTGGACCCCCAAATAATATTCCTTGACGTGCTAAGGGGTATCTAGAGAGTGAGATAGGTTTAATAACTACCCTAACCCTAACGCGTACCCTAACCCTAACCCCTCCCCTATCCCTAACACGAACCCTAATCCTAACTCGTACCCTAAACCGAGCCCTAACCTTCAAACTAACCCTAACCCTAACCCAAACCCATACCGTACGCCGTACACGAACCCGTACCCGAACCCGTAACCTAAGCCGTGTCCTAACACTAGCCCTAACCCTAACCCTAACCTTAATCTACCCTTGACTGCTTTTGCCTCCAATAGATTTCCTAAGCACTAGTGTTTTAAGGAACAGGTTAAAAAGAGAATCCTAATGTGATTTCTTGATAATGGGTGTGTTCCTTATCTTCTCCTAGTGTCTAAACTCTTCTCCATGGCTGGACCCCCAAATAATATTCCTTGACGTGCTAAGGGGTATCTAGAGAGTGGGATAGGTTTAATAACTACCCTAACCCTAACGCGTACCCTAACCCTAACCCCTACCCTAACCCTAACACGTACCCTAATCCTAACCCGTACCCTAAACCGAGCCCTAACCTTCAAACTAACCCTAACCCTAACCCATACCCTACGCCGTACACGAACCCGTACCCGAAACCGTACCCTAAGCCGTACCCTAACCCTAACCCTAACCCTAAACCTAACCCTAACCCTAAGCTACCCTTGACTGCTTCTGCCTCCAATAGATTTCCTAAGCACTAGTGTTTTAAGGAACAGGTTAAAAGGAGAATCCTAATGTGATTTCTTGATAATGGGTGTGTTCCTTATCTTCTCCTAGTGTCTAAACTCTTCTCCATGGCTGGACACCCAAATAATATTCCTTGACGTGCTAAGGGGTATCTAGAGAGTGGGATAGGTTTAATAACTACCCTAACCCTAACGCGTACCCTAACCCTAACACGTACCCTAATCCTAACCCGTACCCTAAACCGAGCCCTAACCCTCAAACTAACCCTAACCCTAACCCTAACCCATACCCTACGCCGTACCCGAACCCGTACCCGAACCCGTACCCTAAGCCGTACCCTAAAGCTAACCCTAACCCTAACCCTAACCCTAACCCTAAGCTACCCTTGACTGCTTCTGCCTCCAATAGATTTCCTAAGCACTAGTGTTTTAAGGAACAGGTTAAAAAGAGAATCCTAATGTGATTTCTTGATAATGGGTGTGTTCCTTATCTTCTCCTAGTGTCTAAACTCTTCTCCATGGCTGGACCCCCAAATAATATTCCTTGACGTGCTAAGGGTTATCTAGAGAGTGGGATAGGTTTAATAACTACCCTAACCCTAACGCGTACCCTAACCCTAACCTCTACCCTAACCCTAAGACGTACCCTAATCCTAACCCGTAACCTAAACCGAGCCCTAACCCTCAAACTAACCCTAACCATAACCCTAACCCATACCCTACGCCATACCCGAACCCGTACCCGAACCCGTACACTAAGCCGTACCTAACCCTAACCATAACCCTAACCCTAAACCTAACCCTAAGCTACCCTTGACTGCTTCTGCCTCCAATAGATTTCCTAAGCACTAGTGTATTAAGGAACAGGTTAAAAAGAGAATCCTAATGTGATTTCAGGATAATGGGTGTGTTCCTTATCTTCTCCTACTGTCTAAACTCTTCTCCATGGCTGGACCCCCAAATAATATTCCTTGACGTGCTAAGGGGTATCTAGGGAGTGGGATAGGTTTAATAACTACCCTACCCCTAACGCGTACCCTAACCCTAACCCCTACCCTA